>NC_065449.1:13480998-13787064 GCF_917563875.1 Diabrotica virgifera virgifera
GTCTAACTAATGGTACCACAATAATGAATTAATTGGAAGCTACACAAAAGTTTAGGGGGGTTTTAGGGAACAAAACCCCCATAATATTTTATGGGGTGGACAAATTTTACTATAATTTTGTTTTAACATGTTTCTGCCATAAGAATGATACATGTCCATTTTCAATAAAAAAATATCTAATAGTTTTCGATATATTGAAACAATCTATTTTCATTTTATAACTTCAAATGGCTGTAACTTTTTTATGAGCACATTTGTACTAAGGTAAGTTAGGTTCAATCGAACTATTTTTGACCCCAGAATGTGTGGTATAATTTATGACCAATCTTTTCGGGACACCCTGTATAATTCTATATGATTTAATTTAAAAGTCCACACCTAAAGTTCTTTGACTGATACTAAATAAAACATCTTCTTCTTCTTCTTCTTCTTCTTCTTCTTCTTCTAGTGTTGACTCCACTAATGAAGTTGGCTTATAACCATTGCAAATTCGTCTCATTCTTCTGCTTTTCTTAAAAGCGTCTGTGTTGTTATTTTTGAGGGTTAATATTTAAGTAAAATGCCATTTATTTAGGTGTCTTGTTTGTGGTCGCAGAAGTTCGAAGACCGCAACATTACCACTTTTCAGGTAAGTCATTTTTAAAACGTATACCTATTGTTTCATAAATATTAGGTTATTTGTTGACAGCCACTGAAGCGTTTTCTTCTTCTTCTGCCTTAAATAATCCAACTTTTGACATAGTCCTCCCCCAATTCAATACAGTGTTTTCTATTATGCTCCACTGAAGGCTTTTAGTTTAATTAAAAAGTAAATTATTGTACGTTATACTGTATACTTAACAATTTCAATTAAATATTTTGTTTTTTTTTTCAGTAAAATAATGTAAATATAAGTTTTCCAACTAGTTTTTTCATAGATTTCCTTTTGACAACAAATAATAAACTCATTATAAGATAAACAGAAATAAACTAAGTTCTCAATCGAGCAGTACAGAAAATTGACAACAGATGGAAATCTCTTTGGTTACTACCTCCGCGGCTTTCAAAAATTATAAGACATACGGGTGCCGAGACGAACAGTAAGATGAGGGAATTTCAAATAATTCACATCCCATCTGCTCAGCGTGGTAAAGTTCCAACAAGAAGATTTTCCAAGTACTCCAAAAAGAGTAAATAAATTAAAAATGTATAAACATTTTCACAATATGGAGAACGATATTTATTGTTGGTTTCTGTACTGCTAAATTGAGAACTTAGCTTGTTTTTAGCAGATGTCGCTAGATATCCGTGACATTTCTTTCGTTGCAATCCGAGACGGCACTCGTGGAGCTATCTGGTTTGGTCGGAGAGAAGAGGATATGGGATTACTGATGAGGGGGAAAAGACTTCCGAAACCGGTATAGACTCTTCCTGCACTCCGATTGAACCAGAATATGGTACTGGCTGCATTTTCGGGTTACAACGAAACTGAAAATGTTTATACATTTTTAAACAGGAATAATTAAAATAATCGAAAACATCTGTCAGAACAAGACAATAAAGGTAAAAGTAAAAGATGAACAAATTGACTCAATTGAAGCTGGCAATGGGATAAGACAGGGGGATTCCCTGAATCATTTATTGTTCAACCTGATCATGGATAAAATAATAAAAAAAATAAGAACTAAAAAAGGATACCCAATGGGAGAAAAACACCTTAAAATAATCTGCTATGCAGACGATGCGATACTAATCTCTTAAAGTCAAGATGATTTACAACGTAAGCTGCACAAATTTAATATGATTGCCAGAAAATTTAACGTGTTAATTTCCCCAAAATAGACAAAAATGCACGATTATATCAGCAAATCCAAGTCCATGTAAATTAGAGCTGGAGGGTAAGATAATAGAACAAGTGGTGGTTTAAATGTCTAGGCATCACATTATCTAGCTGCGTAAAGCTCGAAACAGAAGTGGAAGATCAATGAATAGAGCAAACAGAGCCGCAAGTTGCCTAAATGACACAATATGGAGAAATATAAACATCAGAAAAGAAATGAAAGGCAGAATTTACAAAACAGTTATCAGACCAATAATGTCAAATGCCTGTGAAACACGACCTGACATATATATTATTTCCTGTTACTCCGTAAATGAGCATAGGGCATCCAGAAGCTTCTCCATTGGACTCTGTCTCTGGCCATAGCTGCTACCTCTCCCCAGCTCTTTCTCATACCTTGTAGTAAGCTTCAATTGTTCTTCTCCAGGTCGTTGCGGGTCGTCTTTGCTTTCTTCGTCCTGCTACTGTCCATTTTAGAGCTTTCTTTGTTGTATCTGCGTTGTCCTTCCTCAGGGTGTGTCCCAGCCAATTCCATCTTTTTCTTTTAATTGCAATTTCAATTGGCTCTTGTTTGGTTTTCTTCCAGAGTTTTTGATTTATAATGATGTTGGGCCAATATATTTTCAAAATTTTTCGGAGGCACCTGTTTACAAATACTTGGAGTTTTTTGACAGTTCCGTCTGTTGTTGCCCAGGTCTCGCATCCATACAGTAATACTGTTTTAACATTACTATTAAATAGTCTTATTTTGGTGTTTTGACTAATTTGTGTTGACCTCCATATGTTTGAGAGTGTTCCAAATGCTTGTTGTGCTTTTCTAAGTCGATGTTTAATGTCCGCCTCGATTCCACCATGTACGCCAACTATACTTCCTAGGTAGCAAAATTCTTGTACCTGTTTTACTTCTTCTTGATTGATATATAATTTTTCCTGTCTGAATTGACCTATTCTCATCTCAACTGTCTTATTGACATTATTCGGAGACCAATTTCTGCCGCCTCTTTCTCCAGTTTACTTAGCATGTTCTTCATATCATCTGGTCCAGGCATATATCATCTGCATATTCCATATCGGCCAGTTTCTTACCATCTAAGTAGTTTCAAGGGATTCCGTTTTTTCTGTCTATGGTTTTTTGTAAAATGTAGTTGAGACATATGTTGAAGGGTAGTGGTGAGAGTATACAGCCTTGCTTTACCCCCTTCTCTATTTCTATTTTGTCCGTCATTTGACCCTTATGTTATAACTGGAATGTTGTTCGGTTATACATCATTTGTATTATTCTAATGATCTTAGGTGGAATTTTCGCGTGGCTTAAAATATTCCAAAGAGCTTTGTGTTTTATGCTATCAAACGCTTTGACAAAGTCTACAAACGTCATTATCAGTGCTGTTTTCTTTTCTTTAATTTCTTTTATGACGTGATGTAGCAATCTGGTCAATACAGAATCTTCCCCTTCTAAAACCAGCTTGTTCATTGCGAAGATTTTTATCGATTTCGACGTTAATTCTTTGATGTACAATATAGGCTAGTATTTTATTTATAGAACATAACCTGTCCAGTCCTCGCATAGCTGCGCGTCACCTTTTTTTGGGAGATTTATTATGATTTCATTATTCCACTCTGTAGGTACATGTTCTTCATTACATATCTCTGTCAGCAATGGTGCCAGTAACTCCACTGTTCCCTGAATGTCAGCTTTCCACAATTCGGATTGTCAATCCTCGCTGCTTTGTTATTCCTCAGGTGGCGGATTGCTTTACATAATTCTTTCTTCGTTGGGATCTCTGCATTTATTTTTAAACAGTTTCCAACTGGTCCTGCTGCATGGTCTTCTTGCGCAAATGGTTCGTTTTCTTGCTCTGCTATGAGTTGTTTGTAATACTCTTGCCATCTATGGGTCTGTTCATCTGTCGTTGTGAGAAGTTGCCCTCTTTTGTCTTTTAGTGGTTTGTTATTGTTTGTGTTCCTGTTTGCCAAACGCTTGGTGTTTCTATATAATTCTCTTTGGTTATTTGTTGCTGCTGCTTCTTCTGCTGCTCGAGCCATTCCCTCTGCCCATTTTCTCTTGTCTCCTCTAGCACTCTTTTTTACCTGTTTATTTGCAGCTTCATATTCTTGGGCTATTTTAATTTTGTCGTCACTTCTTTGTGCTCTATTTAATGTGGCTTTGAGGTCCTTTCTTTTTCTAATAAGTTGCCAGGTATTTTCACTTATCCACTCTTTCCGTTCTTCTTCTTGATATCCTAAGACTTCCTGCGCATTTTGATGTACGGCCAGTTTAATCGATTCCCATTTCTCTTCTACACTTATCTGCATGTTGTTTATGGTTTCTGCATTTTATTCTATTACTCGGTAGTAAGGACGGCGTGAGACGGTTCCCAATAGGAGGACGATCAGTTGTAAGACCACGAAAACGATGAAACGACAATAACTTACTGGAGGCACATTGACCAGACAGGTCATTTCTATACAAAAAGAAGAAGAATAAGAAGAAAAATAAGCAAGCACGCTATTGATACCATATCAATATTACAAAGATACATGAAAAATATTCACTTGTCACTTACTTTCTTCTCTTTTCTGGAGGTAATTTGATGTCATTTTGCATCCTGACGTTTACCATATCACCAGGAGTACCAACTACACCGCCACAACCACCTGCAATTGCTGCGATAGCAACTTTTGCAGCAAAAGTATCGCTTTCAGTATTTTGTTTGGCTACTTCATATATTCCGAATCTTGTAGTGGAGTAAGTCAATTGTCGAAGAAGTGAGGCAGATATTCCGTTATACAAGGCCGCAATACCTGAAATAATACCCAAAACTATATATGTAATAAGAAAAAACAGTCCACGAAATGTGCATAAGCGAATGGTGGTATCTGTATCTAAACTAAATCTTACACTGTTTTTCTTTACCTTCGTTATCTGGGAACCCGGGTAAATGAAAACAATGACCAAGGTAGAGAAATCAGGACACGCATTGAAATTGCAAGACAAGCATGTATAAAGATAAGAAAAAAAATGTTTGTTAATGGAGACCGTCGTCTGGAGCCGAGGATAAGAGCCTTAAGTCGTGTTCTCACTATCAAATAATTTGATCAAACAGTTTGAGCAAACTCCGAAAGTACGTCAAAGTGACGTCACAATTGCAGTTTGTTGAAATTCTAAAAATCTGTGTTCTCACTATCAGTCTAGTTTGATCAAATTTTTGTATTGAGTTTTCTATCTTGTTTGTACTTTATTTAAAATTAAAATTTTTCATTATTATCGACAATGAAAACTCAGGATGTGACGTCACTAACTGTCACTTTCAGTTTGCTTAAACCAGTTTGATCAAATTATTTGATAGTGAGGATACGACTTTAAGATGCTAAGTGTTCTCGACTTTGTTCTATGGAACGGAAAGCTGGATATTAAAAGTAGATAATATAAAGAAGTTGTAAGCATTTGAGATGTGGTGCTGTAGAAGGATGTTGAAAATACCATGGATCCAACGAGTTGCAAATTAAGAAGTGTTCAGAAGGCTACAAAAGAATTGCGATGTAATAAAGAACGTCAAAATAGGAAAGCTGGAATATTTAGGCCACTACCAGAGGTACGAAATATGAGACATTAAGGATCATCATCATCATCGATGGTGCTACAGCCCTATGAAAGAGCCTCGACCTTCCCAAGTCTATTACGCCAGTCAGTCCTATCCATTGCCAACCGTTGCGTTTGCTGCGCCTATTTTTCTCCCATCCTCATCTACACCATCCTTCCATCTAAGTTTTGGTCTACCCCTATTTCTACTTCCCACAGGTTGTGGTATAACGATTCTTCTAGGAGGGTTGTTATGCTGTGATCTTGCTAGATGTCTTGCCGATCTTCGTCTTCCTATTCTTATAAAAGATACTACGTCTTGACCACCAAATATATGTTTATATCTGTGGTATACCTCGTAGTTGTACCTCCTCCTCCAAATACCATTTTCACAGATGCCACCGAAAATTCCTCTCAGAATACTTCGTTCAAATATAAGCAGAAGGTTTTCATCTGCCTTGGAGATGGTCCACGTCTCCGATCCATATGTCAACACTGGTTGTATAAGGGTTTTTTATACGGATATTTTTGTTTTTTAGCTTGTTTCTGCTTCTCATATGTCTACTCAGTCCAAAATACCATTTGTTCGCTAGGATTATCCTTCGCTTGATTTCTTCCGTCATGAAGAAGGCTCCGTCCATAATGCTCATAATGCAAGGTAAAATTAAGGGTAAAAGATCCATAGGAAGACGAAGAATTTCCTGGCCGAGAAACCTAAGAGAGTGGTATGGTTGCAGCTCAGTAGATATTTTCAGAACAGCCTCCAATAAGGTACGGATAGCTGCGATGATTGCCAATCTCCGATAGGAGAAGTAACTACAAGAAGAACACTCACAAAACTGAGTACTAGGAATTAAATTCGTTGGAATTTTGCCTACAGTCGGAAAAATGAAAGAATACCCATGAACGAACATATAAAACACACTGTATTTTCCTGTCACCGTGTCACAAAAGAAATTGGCCAGCGCAAGTACATGTAATAATAATGATTACATGTACTTGCGCTGGCCAATTTTTTGTGTGACACGGTGACAGAAAAATACAGCGTGTTTTATATGTTCGTTCATGGGTATTCTTTCATTTTTCCTCCTGTAGATAGATTGACGTGTTGTGGAATGCAAGTTTTAGATTCCCCACGGGGGGCCGGCGTAGCCGAGTGGTAGTGTGCTAGGCTAGCGTGCCGGTGGTCCGGAGTTCAAATCCTACCGCCGGCAAGAACAACTAGACATTTTTAAAATGTTTATAGGCCCTAGGTCGACTCAGCCTGAATAAAAATGAGTACCTTGGGTAAAACCAGGGGTAATAATAGGCGGTTGAAGCGTAGCACTGGCCCTGTTACCTTCCTTGTATACCGTAGGCCCTAGATATAGCAGACTACCCTGCTATACTCCCAAAGCCACGTGAGCGGTATAAAACGGAAGACTGTTATTATAGATTCCCCACGTCTCTTCTTATCGTTCCGTTTCCTTTGATTATAGAAAGCTCGGCTGTTTGGATTTCGTTTGTTTATACAGTGCACTGGAATAAGTGTTAACCCCCCTTATTAACTTATTTATTTTTAGCACATAATCAAAACGCTCGGACAGGTCGATTTTTAAAATAATCATAGTATATTATAGCATCAATGTTTCGAGCTTTACGCGATCCCTCTTCAGGTGACGGGCATAACTTTGATTTTGTTTAAATAGGAAAGTACATCATGTGACACCTCATTTAAAAGCTTTTGAATTACTGATTCCAAAAATGTATAATACTTTAGTCCTTTTCGAGAGCGTAGGCCCAAAATTTCGGTCGAATTATTTTTAAATGCATTTATTTTTTTCGAATCCGTAGAAAACTAATACGTATTTTTGAAAAATGTAAACGCAGAATGAAATATCACAGTATTATCGAGGATCTAAAGTCCCTGACAGGATGGCAACGTGGCATTAGATAGAAAACAAAGTGTTTTAATTTTCGCCTGCATTTTACCCGATTTTCGCGTGGTGCAGCGAACATTGAATGCTGAGTGAGTGAAAAAGGTAAGGTATAAACTGTGCCCTACCTAATGCAAGAATAATATAAGTAAAAACGGTAAAAAATAGTATAAAATACTAAACGGACAATAAAAGTGAGGTTAACAGCTAACAGATAAGCTTATAAACACTGGCGAACGCTGGTCAAATTTCAAGCGGTGTTGCCGGATTTAAAAAAAATAGAAACACCTGCCGAAAAACAAAAGCAATTTTGGTGCGTGGATAATTGGGCATACCTCCTCGTGGTTGAAACGGGTGTGCCCAGTTAACGCTACGTACAAAATGGCTGAGAACGAGTATAGTGTGGACGAAAAGACAAGAAAAAGAGGAGATGAATCGGAAGATGAGGCAGACGATAGCAGAAGTAAAAAAGTACATCGGTCGCCTGGGAATGATAGGCAACTAGAAAAAATATTGGAGAGCCTAAATATTATCACAATGGAAATAAGGGAACTAAGAGAAGAGCAAAAAGAGTACAGAGCGGAAATGAAGGAACTCAGACAAGAAAATGAAAAGCTGAAACAGGAAAACAGAGAAACCCAACAAAAAGTGGAAGAATTGGAAAATAAAATAGACAGAATGGAAAAGGACAAAAGACGAAATAATATAATACTGCAGGGAGTAGATATGGATACCTACGATCAAAACATAACAAAAGATAACGTCCAAGATTTTTTATGCAATGCACTAAAAGTTGAGACAAAAATAAAAAGCGCAAGAAAAATTGGAAGTAAATCCTGCTTGATTGAGCTCGAAAATGCAACGGACAAAGAAGAAATTATGAAAAATAAAGGCAAATTGAGAGACATAAAGGGAAAAGAAATATATATTAATGACGACATGGACAAAAATGAACGGATGATACAGGGTAAAATCAGAACGAAGGCAAAAGAGGCTAAATTGGAAGGAAAAAACGTCAAGGTAGGATTTCAAAAAATAAAAATAAATGAGGAGGTATGGACATGGAATAAACATCAGCAACAACTCTTAAAAATAGAAAACCAAAACAGAAACCAAAAAAACTAAACGACGTAAATGAAACGGTAGCAACAACGGCAATGGACAAGGAGACGATTGGGATTAAAAACAAGAAAATGAAAACTAATTTGGGAACATGGAACGTAAGAGGCACTTATGAAACGGGAAAACTTAAAGAATTAATTAGAGAAACAAAAAGATATGAAATAGATATATTAGCTTTACAAGAAACAAAACAATTAGACACAGAAATAGTAGAAATAGATGATATAGTATTTTTTAAAAGTGGGGGGAATAACAGATTGCTAGGAACAGGCTTTATCATACAGAAAAGATGGAAAACCAGAGTGATGAATTTCAAGCCGATATCAGATAGAATGTGCACAATCAGGTTAAAAGGGAATCAACGAAACATAAGCATAATAAATGTACATGCACCAATAGAAGACGCCACCGAAGAAGACAAAGATGCATACTATGAGCAACTAGAGAGAGAATATGACAGATTACCAGCATTTGATATCAAAATAGTAATGGGAGACTGCAATGCTAAAGTGGGAAAAGAGGATATATATGAAAATATAACAGGAAAATACAGTAAACACGATGTATCAAATGATAATGGTCAACGAATTATAGGTTTTGCCACAGAAAGACAAATGGTAATAAAAAGCACATACCAACGCAGAAAAGATATACATAAAGGAACGTGGATTTCCCCTGACAAAAGGACAATAAATCAAATAGACCACATATTAATAGAGAAGAAGCACGCCCATAATATAATAAATATAAAAAGTATGAGATGAGCGGAATGTGACTCAGATCACTTTTTGGTAAGAGCAGCCTATAGAATAAATGCTAATATAAAGAAAGACAATCAAAGGGACAAAGAAATCAAAAAACAATTCAACACAGCAATACTAAAAGATAATATGACACAGAAGAAGTACGAACAACAAATAACCAGCAGACTAAACGAAGAACCAGAAACACCAGACCCGGAAGAAAAGTGGGAAAGCATAAAAGAAGCAGTTTTAAACACCAGTAAAGAAATATTAATTAAAGGTAATAGAAAACAAAAAGCAAAAGAATGGTATGATGAGGAATGTCAAAAAATAGCAGAAGAAATTAGAAAAATAAGAATAAAAAACTTAAGAAATAATAGTGACATTAGCACACAAGAATATAGAGAATTGAAGAGAATTATGAAGAGAACATGCAGAAATAAAAAAAGAAAATACAACGAAGAAAAACTCAAAGTGATAGAGGAAAAATTCCAAAAAAAGGAAATAAGATCCTTTTACCAGGAAACAAGAAAAATGGAAAGGGTATATCAGAAACATAACCCATATATGAAAAATGAGGAAGGAATATTAATAAATGAACCCGGGGAAATAATGAGAAATTGGCAAACTTATTTTACACAACTTTTAAACAAAAACGAAGAAGAAAGGGGAACAATCCAGGAAATTGAAGATGACCATATAGTAATAGAAACACCTACGAGGGAAGAAATAGAAAATGAAATAAGAGGGCTAAAAAACAATAAAAGCCCAGGAATAACGGAAATATCGGCGGAAATGATAAAGGCAGGAGGAAAAAGACTACACAAGGAGATACATAGCCTGATAAAAAGTATATGGGAAACAGAAAGAATGCCAGGAGAATGGACCAGGGCAAGGATATACCCCATACATAAAAAAGGTGATAAAATGAGATGTGAAAATTATAGAGGTATCGCGTTGCTAGAAGTCGTGTACAAAATATTGACAAACATCTTAAGAAAAAAGCTGAATCAATACACGGAAAAGATATTGGGCGAATATCAGGCAGGATTCAGAAGTAATAGGTCGACGACAGACCAAATATTTGCGTTAAAAGAAATCCAAACTACGTGCTACGAACATAAAATAGCAGTATACGTCCTGTTCGTTGACTTTAAACAGGCCTATGATACGGTAAAGCGGCAACAGATGTACGCACTAATGAAAGAAATGGGCATACCAAGTAAAATCGTCAGGATGGTAAAGATGACTATGGATAACTCCACAAACGAAATAGCATGGAAGGGACATAAATCAAATAATTTTGAAACAAAGGAAGGATTAAGACAAGGAGACCCACTATCAACGACTCTTTTTAATGTAATACTGGAAGGAATAATCAGGAAAAGTAAAATAAGCACACAGGAAACGATTTTTAAAAATGGCCACCAATGTATTGCATTCGCAGATGATCTAACATTATTATCGACAAGTAAGAAAGAGCTAACAAAATTAATGAGCAATATAATAAAACAAGCCAAACCTTTTGGTCTTCTCATAAATAAGGAAAAGACAAAATACATGATAATGGGAGAAACAGATAAAGAAAATGAAGACAATTTCACATTGGAGATAGAAGGAGAAAATGTATGCGCATTTAAAAGAGTTTCAGAATTTACATACCTGGGTGTAAAAGTAGATGAAAAGGGACATGGGGAAGGGGAAATAAAAGCAAGAATAGCAAAAGCAAACAAAAAGTATGGAGCATTGCGTCCATTAATGAAATCCAAAGATGTGTCAAGAAAAACAAAAATAAGAATCTACAAAACAGTTATCAGACCTACAGCTACATATGCATGTGAAACATGGGTGCTTAAAAAATCAGAAATAGACCTTTTAGAAAGATGGGAGAGGAAAATACAACGAGCAATATATGGAGGCGTGAAAATAGACGGTCAATGGAGAAGAAGAAATAATAAGGAACTTGAAGAACTATATAATGAACCAAAAATAACGACGGCAATCAAAGCACAGAGAATCCGATACTTAGGACACATAGAAAGAATGGGAAAGGCGAGAATGCCAAAAATGGTTCTATTACGTAAGCCAATACAAAAAAGAAGAATAGGAAGACCAAGAAGGAGATGGAAGGACAGCGTATATGAAGACTTAAAACAAAGTAATATTGTAAACTGGAAAGAAAAAGCTTTGGACAGAAAACAATGGAAGGAAGTGGTGAAGAAATGTATGGAAAGACTATAATGTTAAGTGTAGTATTAAGTGTTTTATACAAACAAATGTAATATTGTATATATTATAGTAGTATAGGATATAGCATTATATATAAATATGTAATAGTAATTGTAAGGAAAAATTAAATCTTTCAGCCCTAGGCCTTCACGGCCTGTTGAGCTTAATAAATAAATAATAAAGTCCCTGACAACTTCTACAATGATTATTTTAATAAGTCAGGTGTGGAAAAAATAAAAAATTTAGTCAGATTTTTAATTTCAAATGTATTATTTAAAAGAAACTTTTTGTTTATTCAAGGGTCTTTCAGCCCTCGGTAATAATGTAATCTTTCATTCTGCGTTTAAAGTTTTTTAAAATACTAATTAGTTTTCTCAGGATTCGAAAAACATAAATGCATTTAAAATGAATTCGACCGAAATTTTGCGCTTACGCTCTCAAAAAAGATTAACGTATTTTACATTTTTCTAATCAGTATTTCAAAAGATTTTAAATGAGGTGTCACATGATGTACTGTCCCATTTAAAAAAATCAAAGTTATGCCTGTCACCTGAAGAGGGATGGCGTAAGTTCGAAACATTGATGCTATAATATACTATGATTATTTTAAAAATCGACCTATCCGAGTGTTTTGCTTATGTGCTAAAAATAAATAAGTTAATAAGGGGGGTAACACTTATTCCAGCGCACTGTATAATAAGAGTTTATATTAAAAATTATTACAATGTAGGTGTCTTTCACTATATTTACTAAAACCAAAGCTCTTAGCTAAAATGAATGCTTCTTACCTTGTTTTTTGACGATATTTATCGTCAGACCAACTATGGAAAGTTTGCCCTCTTGTTGTGTTTGTAAATGCACTTTTATAAGATCTAGAGGATGAGTACAGCAAGCTGCTCCTGCTGAAGCCAAACCTCCGAAGTACCATCTGGCCAATTTGTTTTCTTTCTCTGTCATCTTAGTAAGGATTTATAAAGTTTTTTCTGCTATTGCCTAAACGAAAAGAATAAAAAATGAAAATATATCTACATGTGATTTTCTCGCTATGAAGTAATGAACACGCAGATAAAAATTATACGGAACCGGCAGTATACAGTGATGAGCGCACTAATAACCGGCAAAATAACGTAAAATATTGAAAACATATTAAGTTGTAAGATAAAAAGAGGTGAAACTAGTAAAGGTGGGAAATTTATAAATTGACATTATATTGATTGTTTCCCACCTTCAAACCTATCGGACGAGTTTGGAAACTACCACTGTGGCAGTGACAGTTTTAGTTGACATACTCGTCTGATACGTCTAAAGGTGGGAAACAATCAATATAATGTCAATTTAGAGGTTTCTATCGCTAAATTTCCCACCCCTACTAATTTCATCTCTTTTTATCTCACAACTTAAGGTGTTTTCCATCTTTTGCGTTATTTTGCCGGGTGATCGTAAATTGGGTCCCGGCAGGTAGCAGATTAAATTAAAAACTTTCTACCCTTTTGTCAATGAGTAAATTCGGTCCCAACCATCTTAATTGCTAAGGGTTTTACAATACTTGGCTGCTTAATCAATTTCGTAGAAAGAAGTAATTGGGATTATTACGGCTGGAAATTCCCGACATTTTTGTCTTCCATAAATATGCAACATTTCCTATTTTAATTCATTTCTAATAAATTCGAATTTACCTAATCAGCGTTTTGGGTGTGTGTTGTTTATCATTTATCACTTATCATTAATAAACTAGTCCCAGCCGATAGCCGATTCAGATTGAAACGTACCTATGTAAAAATACAGAGTGTACATTTAGCCTAATAAAATAAAAAAAGTCAAAATGTAAATTCGTACAGGTTAAAACAAATTTTATATCAAAGTTCAGGTGGGTACAAAAGATATTTTCAAGAAAGTATCCAAATCATACAAGGGGATCATTGTTTAAATAATTAAAAAGGGGTCATTTTTGCAAAAAAATACCTTTTTAAATGCTGAGGTAATTCACTTATTAATGAAGGTCTATGGGATTTTTCTGCAAAAGTTGAAAGGTAAATCTTTCACATAAGACTTACTAAATTAAATTTGACCCCCTATTTATTTAAATAATTGTATATAAATCTTTAAAAACAAATTTGCAAAAAATTATTTTTAGCGTTTTAAATAAGCACTAATTCCCAATGAGAGATGGTTTAAACAAGAATCAAATAGGCTATTTATAAAAACAATAAACAGAATGAGGTCAAATCACGCACTAACCCCAGCATACAAACACAGCATAGGTATCAGTGATAACCCATATTGCGCCTGTGGTGGAATGGGAGATCTACAGCACCTCATATTGGAGTGTGGACTGTACAGACAAAATATTAAAGTAATGTATGAAAAGTTAATTGATCTAAATTGTCCTTTACCTGTCAATTTAAACGAAATTCTTTTTCCAAAAACTAAGCAGACGTTACAATGTCTTTACGAATATGTAACGTCCTGTAAATTTAAATTTTAAATAGGCTTAGATAATAAAATTATAAAATTGTAAAAATATCACACAAAATTGAAAAATGTATCCATTAATATAGTATAACACTCTGTAAATTTAGATAATAAGTAGGCTTAGATATTAACTTAAAATTGTTATTGTAATACCATACAAAAAAACACAAATAGTCTGGCTAATTGGCTCCGTCAAAGCCATTAATAAAAAAAAAGCACTATAAAATATCTTATTTTACAGATTAAGTTGCGCTATGCTACCAGTATTAAGCAAAAAAAAATTGGTCGAAAAATATTTAATATTTTTTGATATATTGAATTTGTTTATTAAATGTTACTATATTTTCAATTGCAAAAACGCGGTTGTTGCCAAGGAAATATTCACCTGCTTAAGATCTCATTATTTTTATTTTTATGTATATTTTCGATAAATGTATTGATAAATTCAAATTTCAATTAAACTCCCCCCTAAAATGGCATTTGAAAATTATTCAAATTTGTTTATAATTTGTTTTTTTAATAACGTCGCGGGGATTAAGTATATTGAAATGCCGTTTCGATAATTGGATTCCTCGGAATTTTTTACTAATTAACAAAATTTTTTGTCTTTTTTCTTCTTCTTTTTTTTTTCTTGGAGTTATATTACTACGGGCCCTTTTAGGGTTAAATTTTATTAAGAATGTCGAATCTCTAAGTAGTAGATTCCAGACCTAAAAATATTAAGATTTAACTAAAATATCTTAAATAAAATGTGGCTACTTACTGAGTTACAGGGTTTTTTATTTAAAAATTTAAAAATTATTGTTACCAAGTACTTTAAAACTATTTGACGTATCCTTATCATACTTGGCAGAAAGTGTAGTTATTATACACCCTACTAAATTGTGATTAATAAATGTTTCTAGCTAGTGCCAGAGGCGTACGACAGGGGATAGTGAATGATTGACCCTTCCCAAATTCTACGCCACTGAGTGAATTACTATTTTAGCGAAATTTTTCGATTCTCCTTTAAGGAATACTTTGTATGTAAATAACTTTATTGGTATCGATAAAGTCATCAGTTCGAGAGATATTGGAAGTTTAAAATGAATGAATCAAAATAACTATGCCGTTTCATTTTTAACGTCCAATATCTCGAAAACTAATGACTTAATCGTTACCAGTAAAGAGTATATTATTTACATAGAAGGTATTGGAGAATCGAAAAATTTCGCTAAAATAGTAATTCCCTCAGTGGCGTAGAATTTGGGAAGGGTCAGCCATTAACTATTCCCTGTCGTACGCCTCTGGTAGTAGCTAGACACTTTTATTTATCACAATTTAGTAGACTGCATAGCACCCACACTTTCTGCAAAGTATGATAAGGATACGTCAAATAGTTTGAAAGTACTTCATCATCATCATCATCATCATTTGGCTCTACAACTCTATGTCAGTCTTGGCCGCGTTTACTATTTCCCTCCATTGTTGTCGGTCCTGAGCAGCTATTTCCCATTGCTGTACTCCCATTTTGCGTAGATCGCTGGCTACTGCGTCCTTCCATCTCTTTCTTGGGCGACCAACTGACCTTTTTCCATCGGGCCTTTCCCAGAATGTGGCGTTTAGAAGTCTTTCGTCACTTGATCTTAGTACGTGACCCGCCCATCGTATTCTGTTTGATTTAATGTAGCGTACTATGTTTTCATCTCCGTATATTGTCTGGAGTTCATCATTGTGTCTTCTTTTCCATTCTCCTGTTGTCTCTTCTCTGCAAGGCCCATAGATAGTCCGCAGTATCTTTCTTTCAAGTACCAGTAATTTTGTTGTTTCCCGCTGATTCAGAGTCCAGGTTTCGCTTCCATACGTTATTGTGGGACGAATTATTGTCTTATATACTCTTATTTTTGCTGGTCTTGAGAGTATTTTTGATTTAAGTAGGGTCCTTAACGAGTAATATGCCCTGTTTCCTGCAATAATCCTGGCTGTCACGTCCTTTTCATAGTTATTTTCAGATGTTATGATCGCTCCCAAGTACTTAAATTCTTTGACGACTTCAAAATTGTATTCATTAATTGTTACGTTTTGTCTAACCCTTGGTCTTGGGTTCTTCGTAACCACCATGTACTTGGTCTTGTCCTCGTTGACCTTAAGACCAACTTCCTTGGCTCCGTTCTCGAATAGGGTGAAAACTTCTTTGGCATCTCTGGTGGATTGTGCAATTGTGTCCACGTCATCCGCAAAGGCTAATAGTATTTTTGATCCTTGGGCGGCAAATCCGTTTGTCAGTTGTGGCTGAGCTTTCCTTACTGCATGTTCCAGTGCGAAGTTAAACAGCAGGGGGTCGAGAGGATCTCCTTGTCTAAGTCCGGTGTCAATGAGGAATTCCTCCGACGTGTTGCTGCCAACACTGATTCGTGCGGAAGCGTTCTCCGTGCTCACCTTTGCTAATCGTACCAGTTTTCCAGGTACTCCCATTTCTACCATAGTCTCCCACATTGCTTCTCTGCTAACAGAATCGTAAGCTTGCTTGAAATCCACGAAGATTTGGTGTACATCGCGGTTGAATTCCCAGTTTTTTTCCAACACCTGGCGTAGGACGAAGATCTGGTCTATAGTCGACCTTCCCGGTCTGAATCCGCTTTGGTAGTCGCCTATTATTTCCTCTGCGTATGGAGTTAATCTTCTAAATAGTATTATGGATATAATCTTGTATGTTGTATTAATTAACGATATTCCTCTATAGTTCCGACATATTTGTTTGTCTCCCTTTGAAAGTACTTGGTAAAAATAATTTTTAAATTTTTAAATAAAACACCCTGTAACTCAGTAAGTAGCCACATTTTATTTAAGTAATTTTAGACCAATCTTAATATTTTTAGGTCTAGAATCTACAACTTAGAGATTCGACATTATTAATGAAACTTAACCCTAAAAGGGCCCGTAGTAATATAACTCCAAGAAAAAAAAAGAAGAGGAAAAAAAGACAAAAATATTTCTTAATTAGTGAAAAATTCCCAGGAATCCAATTATCGAAACGGCATTTCAAAATATTTAATCCCCGCGACGTTATTAAAAAAACAATTTATAAACAAATTTGAATAACTTTCAAATGCCATTTTAGAGGGGGTTTAATTGAAATTTAAATTTATCAATACATTTATCGAAAATATACATAAAAATAAAAATAATAAGATTTAATACAGGAGAATATTTTTTTGGCAACAACCGCGTTTTTGAAATTGAAAATAGAGTAACATTTAATAAACAAATTCAATATCTCAAAAAATATTAAATATTTTTGGACCAATTTTTTTTTTCATTAATACTGATAACATAGCCCAATTTCTCCTGTAAAACAAGATATTTTATAGTGGTTATTTAAAACGCTAAAAATATTTTTTTGCAAATTTGTTTTTAAAGTTTTATGTATAATTATTTAAATAAATAGGGGGTCAAATTTATTTTAGTAAGCCTTCTGTGAAATATTTACCCCTCAATTTTGCAGAAAAAAATCCTATATACTTTGATTAGTAATTGAATGACCTCAGCAATTAAAAAAGTAATTTTTTTGCAAAAATGACCCCTTTCTAATTATTTAAACAATGATCCCCTTTTATGATTTGGATACTTTCTTGAAAATATCTTTTGTACCCACCTAAACTTTGATATAAAATTTGTTTCAACCTGTACGAATTTACATTTTGATTTACAGGTAGTGTAATTTTATTTTACTAGACTAATTTGAATGCCACAATTATTATAACAGCAAAGTTAGAAATCGTAAAAAATTTATTACAAAAACGATCGATTTATATGTTAAAAACGAAATAAGTCGTTTGCATTTCATTAAATGTGTCTCATTTTACTGTGCGGTTTCATTATGACTTTTTTGTCTTTTGAGAATGTGGAGATGTTATAGTCTGTTTAGCATGTATAGGAATTTAGTTTAGTAATGTAATAATTTTAATGTACAGATACACTAATTGTACAGAATCACTTGGAGAGAGAAAAGTAACGAATACTCACATATTAAAGAAGAAAACCCCGTGGTTCAGAGAGGAAGTTAAGATAAAATGCGAAGAAAAGAAGAAAGCCTTTTTACAATAAAGAACAAAACAAACACAACAGTCATACAACCACTACAAACGAATCAGAAACGAAACGAATACTTTAGTGAGGCAAATAAAAAGGGAGCACTGACAGAGTTTCTCAAAACAGATGGAACACGACTTCTACGGAACACAAAAAGAAGTATGGAGAATGATCAGAGGGCAAAGAAAGGAGATGAACGAATTAATAAAAGCGAAACACATTCAGAAGGAAACATGGGCAGACTACTTCCGATCTCTATATTTGCTAAAGGCGACAAAAATGAACCAACAACACCTGAAGTTACGACAAATGAAGAAATAAACATCGAGGAGGGAGAGGTAAAGGAAGCATTAAGAAAATTAAAAAATAGAAAATCTCCAGGAGAGGACAGAATATCGAACGAACTCCTAAAGTACGGAGGACAAGATCTAACTAAACAACTATTAAAACTAATACAAAAAATAATAGAACAAAACAGAATACCACAAGAATGGAGATCAAGCATCCTAATACCTCTCTTCAAAAAAGGAGACAAATCAGACCCGGAGAATTACAGAGGGATTAACTTATTAAACACAACATTAAAATTAAGAACAAAAGTGATAACAAACAAATTGAATGAAATTATAACATTAGCAGAAGAACAACAAAGTTTTAGGTCGGGAAGGTTATGCACTGACGCTATATTTATATTGAGACAAGTTCAAGAGAAATCGTTGGAATACAACAAACCGGCATATTTATGTTTCGTGGACCTTAAGAAACCATTTGACAGGGTCACATTAAAGGACGTTATCCACTTGGTATACTCGAGAGAGGTACCTCAGGGAATAATTAAAACGATAGAAAACATCTACCAGAACAACACAATAAAAGTGGAAGATGAACTAACTGACCCAATTGAAGCCGGCAATGGGCTAAGACAGGGGGATTCCTTAAGTCCTTTATTGTTCAACCTGATCATGGACGAAATAATAAAAAAAGTAAGAACTAAAAAAGGATACCAAACGGGAGAAAAACAACTTAAAATAATCTGCTATGCGGACGATGCAATACTAATCTCTCAAAGTGAAGATGATTTACAACGTATGCTGCACCAATTCAAAAATTTAGCATGTTAATTTCCTCAAAAAAGACAAAATGCATGGTTATAACAGCAGATCCAATAAGATGTAAATATGGAGCTGGAAGGTCAGATAATAGAACTAGTGATGGAGTTTAAATACCTAGGCATCACACTATCTAGCTACGGAAGGCTCGAAACAGAAGTGGAAGATCAAGTGAATAGAGCAAACAGAGCCGTAGGTTGCCAGAATAACACAATATGGAGAAATAAAAATATTGGAAAAGAAATGAAAGGCAGAATTTACAGTCATCCGACCAATAATGACATACGCGGCAGAAACACGACCCGACACAGAGAGGACAAAAAGATGGCTCGAAACAGCGGAGATGAAAACCCTTCGAAAAATCGATGGTAAGACTCTATGGGACAGAGCTAGTAGTACAGATATACGAAGGAGACGCAAGGTGGATAACATTAATAACTGGGTGAAGAAGTATCGCTTTGGTATTAATTCCCAAACCGTTTTCTCCGTCTCTTGGTTGTAGAATAAATTACTTCTTTTTCCTAATTGGTTTATTTAAAAAGACTACACTTACTAAAGCTAAGTTTAGCTTTTACGCCAGACACATCGAGAATTAATATTGTACAAAAAAGTCCCAAATATTAATTTGGACTTAATTATGAACTATTATAATTGAAAAAGCTATCGTTTTTTAAATATATGTAACATTGACAAATATTTTTTTTAGGAATTGTCACTCATTTTTTGAGATAGATTTTTTAAGAAGGCCAAAATCGTGTATTAAATGTGACATAATTTTAGGGGCGTAATAAAGCAAAGATTAGAATTTGGATTATATAATAAAGTTTCAACATTCTCCCCCGCGTTGAAGCATCCCTGCTTCAACTAAATTACACAGTAACAGAAACAGAAAAAAAACAAAGTGTTAGGAAGAATGTAACAAAACTAGAAATAAGCATGTTGGTCGTTTTAAGGTTGAGTTTGATTTGGTAATAAAGAAAGCTTTGAAATGGATCGGATAAACTCTCCGAAAGCCGTACGGAGCTTAACCACACGGACTTTGCCATCCTTACCAGGATATACTTCAATGATGCGCGCCAACGGCCACATCATTGGAGGTACATTATCTTCCTTGAGTAAAACTAGTTTATTTACTTGCAGGTTAGAATATTCTTCAGCCCATTTAGGCCGGTTCTGAAGGCGATTTAAGTAATCAACCGACCAACGTTTCCAAAAAACTTGTTGAATTTTAGAAATCTGCTGGAAGGTGGAAAGTCTATGTTCGTTTAAATGTGAAAGATCCTTTTCAGGATAAGCGGTGAGAGGAGACCCTATCAGAAAGTGTCCCGGTGTAAGGCAGGTTAAATCTGTAGGGTCATTAGAAACTGGACCTAAGGGCCGAGAATTTAGTATTGCCTCGATTTGACAAAGAATAGTGTTAAACTCTTCTGAAGTGAACAAAGCATTACCCACCAATCTCTTGATATGAAATTTTGCGCTTTTGATGGCGGATTCCCAGATTCCACCCCAATGCGGAGATTGAGGTGGAATGAATTTCCACTTGGTCTCATTTTGTGAAAGAAAGTCACAGATAATATTTACATTATTATTAGTTTTGAAAAATTGATACAACTCATGTAGGACATTTTTTGCACCTAAAAAATTGGTGGCGTTGTCACTATAGATCACTGACGGATTTCCTCTTCTCGAGACAAAACGTTTTAAAGCGTTCAGAAAGGAGTCAGTAGACAGTCCAAGAACTAGCTCTATGTGAACTGCCTTGGTGACCATGCAAACAAAAACCGCAATGTATGATTTTATGAATGGAGATTTACGAAGCCTTGAGGATTTTATTTGAAAGAATCCTCCGAAATCAATTCCAACTTTCTGAAATGGTCTAGAAACATTTACACGATCAGAGGGCAAACTTGCCATAATCTGTTGGCAGACTTGATTATTGAATCGAAAACACATATTGCAATTTCGAATGATTTTTTTGATCTCTCTGAGCCCATTAAGGGGCCAAAAACGTAAACGAATATTGCTCAGAACGGTTTGAGCACCAGCATGCCCGAGCCGCCTATGTTCGTACTCTAGTATGAGGGAGGTCGTATGATTATGGGGTGGCAAAAGCAAGGGATGTTTCTGTTGGTAGGGAATGAAGGCGTTACAAAGCCGTCCGCCGATCCTCAGCATTGATAATTCATCGAGAAATGGATTTAAAGATAATAATTGTTTATTTGATAGTTGCTGGTTTGCAGAAAGTTCGGAAATTTCTTTAGAAAAATTGGTTAGCTGAACTTGCCGAACTATAAAATATAGAGCTTGGTCCAATTCTTCAACAGTGAGGGGATCAGATTGTTTGTTTCCTTTTAAACAACTGACAAATCTGAGTACATATGCGATAGTACGACGTAATCGAGAAAAAGAAGAAAATTTTTGAAATAATTGTTCCCAAGGAGGTTTTGAGTTGACGTTTGTGAGTATATTGGAACGAGTTTTTCTGTGCTCTGTAATTAGCTGATCAGCTATTGGGGGTTCATCAGAGAATTCTAAAGAATGACTAAGAAGAAAAGCAGGACCGGACCACCACAACTTGTTGTCCAGAATTTCTTGGGCTGATAAACCGCGTGATAGAATGTCAGCACTGTTTTCAGCTGATTTAACGTATCGCCACTGACAATTTTGCGTCAGTTCTTGAATTTGAGCAACTCTATGCAATACGAACACTGACCATTTACTAGGGTGTGCCCTGCACCAACATAAAGCGACCTGAGAATCGGTCCACAAATTTATTGAGTCATACTCTAATTTATTTTCGAAGACTTGTAGAATTTTGTTTACAAGTTTCGCCAGCAAGAGCATAGCGCAAAGTTCTAACCTTGGAATGGTAATTGATTTAAGTGGGGCGACTCTAGATTTTGAAGATACTAAAGTAGAAGAAATATCATTGTCAGAATAAAGAACTCGAAAATAAATGCAAGCACCATAAGCCTCTATGCTTGCATCAGAAAAGCCATGAATTTCTATTTTGCTAATAGTTTTCGGACGAAAATATTGTCTAGCTATTTTTTGTTGTGAAAGCAAGGGGATATGTTCAATAAAATTGTGCCAATCTTTAAGAATGCAAGCGTCGTTTATTACGGTGTCACAATGAAACTTTTTGAACCATAATTTTTGCATCAGTATCTTACCTTTTACTATAACAGGATTTATCAAGCCTAACGGATCATAACATTGAGCTAAGATAGAAAGTATTTTTCTTTTGGTAACTGGACCGTGCACGATTTCTTGAGGCACGGAAATACAAAGAGTATCTTCTGCTGTACTCCACTTTAGCCCAAGAAATTTACTTGGGACTTCATCTATGTTTATGTCATAATCAGCTTTTTGATTTTCCGAAATGTCTTTGGAAATATTTTTAAGAAAATAATCACTATTTGAACAATATTTATGCAACTCAAACCCATGCTTATTTAAGATGGTATTTAATTGAGAGTATAAATTGAAAAGTTCGTTGTGATTATATGAACCACAAAGGCCATCGTCCATATAGAATTGATTCAGAATTGCATCAGACGCAAGAGGAAATTCTAAAAAGTTTAGACAAGCAATTTCTTTAAGCACCCTTGTTGCCAAGAACGGGGCTGAATTGGTTCCAAAAACTACAACATCGAGTTGGATACATTTAAAGTCTTCATCAGGGTTTTCTCGCCATAAAATGTTTTGAAGAAAAGTTTGTTCCGGGTTCACGAGGACCTGTCGGAACATTTTTTTAATATCTACCGTGAATACAAAAGGAAAAAGTCTAAATCTACATAGAATGTCATACAATTCTGGCTGGACCTGATATCCCTTTAAACACACGTCGTTTAAGGAATACCCTGAGGAACTTTTGGCGCTGGCGTCCATGACAACGCGCAAACGCGTTGTTAAACTGGATTCTCTAACTACACCTAAGAGCGGAATAAAATATTTATTTTCAGATTTGGCATTTAGCAGAGTAAGGGGTACATAATGAGCATGTTTAAGTTCAATTAATTCATCAATAACTTTTTTATAGTCTTGATAAAAGTTGCAATTAGTTTTAAATTTATTTTCTAAAGAAATGAAACGCTTTCTGGCCATGTAATAAGAATTTCCTAACTTTAGATTTTCTGAAGGTGATTTCAGCGGCAAACTTACTTGAAATCTACCATTTTGTAAAATTTTGGTTGTAGAACGGAATAGGTTTTCAGATGCCTCATCAGCTTCTGAAAGATAGAATTTATTG
Source organism: Diabrotica virgifera virgifera (assembly GCF_917563875.1). Taxonomy (NCBI): domain Eukaryota; kingdom Metazoa; phylum Arthropoda; class Insecta; order Coleoptera; family Chrysomelidae; genus Diabrotica; species Diabrotica virgifera. Next base: position 13,504,315 of record NC_065449.1, read on the forward strand.
GGAATTTCCTCGATTTCCCAGAATTTTTTCAAACGGCTGTCTAATTGTAATGTGGAAAGAAGTGAATTAGATTCAGTTAAAACTTCTGAACTACTGTCTGTAACAGATATATTGGATACAGTAAAATGATCAGGAACTGTACCAGCTACCACGAAACCTAAGTGAGACTCTTGTAAGACTGGAAGATTTTTGCCAAGTCTGACGAAGTTAGGTAAAACAATATCGTAATAAAGATCCAAACCAATTAGAATGTCAATTTCAGAAGGCTTAAAAAATTCGTCGTCTGCTAGAAAGAATTGTTCCGGAATATTTAATTTTTTCACTAGTATTTTTGATTGAGGGAGAGCACAAGTAATCTCGGGTAATACAACTACTGAAAAATGAAAACTTCTTCGACGATCATAATTGGAAAATATGGTTATATCTGACATTTTAGTACAAGTCGAGCCACTCCCTCCTATTCCTGATATATGTACTGACTTGTTATACGTATCTAATTGTAACTTGTTCACAAGCTTCTCTACGATAAATGAATTTTGGGATCCTGTGTCCAAAAGAATTTTCGCTATGCAGAAATTAGCGTTTTTACCAAGTAAGGTTACTTTTGCAGTACCCAGAAGAATATGACTATTTTTTACTGACTGAACAGAGTGATTCGCTGAATGATTATTTGCGGTAGGGTTATTTTCCGTAAAATTTCTCGAAGGACCTTGAAAATTTGTTATTCCTGAATTTTCCTGTACTGGTTGGATATCCAGAGAACGGGTTTGAAGATTTAAATTACTATCGAGATGAGAAGATGAATTATTACCATTTTGAACATGAGCAGTATTATCTAAATAAGAACTATTAGATGAGATTAGAGAGCTATGGTTACCTGCGTAGCTATTAGGTTGAGAATTTGAACCATTATTATATAGAGAATGTGAATGACGCTTACTACTAGTCATTGGCGGAGAATGTTGATTTTCGTCGATTTTTATGTGCATTAACGAATTGTGTGACTTGGAGCAAAAAGAACATTTTTTAGAGGATTTACACTCTTTCAAATTGTGTTTACCAAAACAATTTATACATAAATTCTTTGCCCTAATAAATTGCAATTTGGCGGAATGAGACATATCTTTAAACTCAGAGCAAGTGTAAATTTTATGGCCCTCCTTGTTACAGTAGATACAAATTAATTGAAATTGGCGATTTGAAGTTGCCTCATGCATTTTCGAATGAGATGAGAAATTTTTTCTGGTAGTTTTAGGACTAGAAATTTCAACATTTTCCAGAATTACTGCACGTTTTTCTAAGAATTTTAAGAAATGATTTAAAGTAGGTATTTCATCGTGATTCCTCTCAGATTCATATGCCTTAGCCGATTGAAAATCTAACTTCTTTTTTAGAATGAATATAAGTGTTAAGTCAAATAAATTTTCTGAAGTTAAATTCAAATTTTTTAGTGACAAAATATTCTTTTGAATTGTAGTGATTAATTCTCTTAATGTGTCTGACTTACATTTAGAAATATTATTACAATTAAAAATTGCTTGCAAATAAGAATTTATTATGGCGAATTTGTTTTCGTATCTCTTCTTTAAAATATTTAACGCGATTACAAAATTTTCATTAATTATCGGTAATGAATCTATAAGTTGAAGGCTTTCGCCTTTTAAATAACTCTTCAAGTACACAAGTTTTTGGACATCTGTTAATGTCTCATTTTTCACTATGAGCGCATCGAAGAGCTCGATGAACGATTGAAAGTCTCTAATATGACCTGAGAATTGTGAAATTTTTATATCCAGAAGACGAACTGCTATTGGAGCACTACAAGAACCCTCACTGGATGAACTAGATCTTATCTGAGAAGGTGCAGCTTTTAATTTATTAACACAAGCGGTCAAATCGCTTACAAGTTTGAAATATTGATTTTCTGTAAACTCTCTATCTTTTTCTTCTTTGCCTGTATTTGATGCAAGGAATTCGATTTCATTTTGTGCTTTTTCATAATCATGAAATATTAAATGAAGTCTACTTAATCGCGTCTCGAACTGGGTAACATCTAATTCTACGTCTTTTTTGACTATAAACCAGTTATACATACGAGTAAGAGAAGACTTAGCAATTTTTCTGTATTTTTTGAACTCATCCATTTTTATTAAAGATATTGGAACACGAAAATGTCTTTGAATCACAGAATTTAATGATTTTAATGTCTTTGAATAACTGATAGCCAAATAGAATAATGAAACAAAGGGTATATAAATGGACTTATCTCACCCAGTATATCCTTTTACTATTGTGTCGGCGAATAATCTTGAATAACTTTCCATAAGTTTTATGCTGGTCAAAAATCCGGCTCGATGTAGGCCAAATGAAGAAGTATCGCTTTGGTATTAATTCCCAAACCGTTTTCTCCGTCTCTTGGTTGTAGAATAAATTACTTCTTTTTCCTAATTGGTTTATTTAAAAAGACTACACTTACTAAAGCTAAGTTTAGCTTTTACGCCAGACACATCGAGAATTAATATTGTACAAAAAAGTCCCAAATATTAATTTGGACTTAATTATGAACTATTATAATTGAAAAAGCTATCGTTTTTTAAATATATGTAACATTGACAAATATTTTTTTTAGGAATTGTCACTCATTTTTTGAGATAGATTTTTTAAGAAGGCCAAAATCGTGTATTAAATGTGACATAATTTTAGGGGCGTAATAAAGCAAAGATTAGAATTTGGATTATATAATAAAGTTTCAACACTGGGTAAGAAACAGAAGAATAGAATGGAATGACTACATAAGCCGAATGACAACAAATAGGGTAGTCAGGACAGCGAGAGACGGTTCCCCAATAGGAAGACGATCAGTGGGAAGACCACGAAAACGATGGAACGACAACTTACTAGAGGCACATTGAAAAAAACAGAGTTATGTCTATACAAAAAGAAGAAGAAGAAGATACACTAATTTTAACTTTATGTAATATATCAGAAATTATTCAATACCTAACAAGATGTTATTATTTACTGAACCCCTCATAAAATAATTTACTGGGGACCGAATTTACATATGCAGTGTCAGATAGAAACAAAGTTTGGGACCCAATTTGCTCATTACTTTGAGCGTAATCTTTCTTGGGACAGAATTTACGTATTCCCATTTTGCCGTATATTAGCGCGCTCATCACTGTATAAGTAAATCTAACACAAATCCCGTAAGCCAAATACTCACAACACTGTAACGAATTTCGACTGATAAGCCTTATGAGTCATGCAGTAAAAGTCCTATGAAAAGTCGTACATAACCGAATCTATAAAAAGTACGAAACAATAATCGGAGGCGATCAGTTTCGATTTAGACCCAGAGCCGACTTGGGAACGAGAGAAGCCTTGTTCTGTTTACTAGTTCTCGCCCAAAAAGGCTACGACCAACAGAAAGATATATTTATATGCTTCATAGGATTCGAAAAAGCATTTGATATAGTAAGACCAGTGGCGACGCGTGACTTTTTCTAAAGTGTTACCAAAACCAGATATTAAATATATACCAGATATATTATATATTATCTATATATATAATGTATTTTATAAATATTTTTATATATACAGTGTTCCCATACATCAAAGTTTGTTCGACTAGACACCGTGAATTTTCAGCTTGCTATTAATCAACTTTTTTTTGGTACGCGCGATCCAGGTCTATTATAAAAATAGATGAAATAAAATTAAAAAATTAAAAATTTAAGAAATTATATAAAGTATCTACAAACTAAAAACATATTTGTTGTTTTTAGGTAAAATATGTATTATATCACCTTTATACTTTATTAAAAAATCCAAATTGTATAATTAGTATACTAATCAGTACATTCATTTGTCATTTTTAGCCTAAAATATTAAATAATTTTTATTTTATTGATTATACACTACAATGTACTGTATAATCAATATTATTATATGTCATATTATAATAATGTTGTTGTTAATTAATATATTTCGACAAGTAATTAAAATCGAATAATATGATTTATATAGGATAAAAAGGTATAGATATATTATCTGTATAATAAGCAAGTACAGTTACAAGTTATAAACTAATAATTAATAATGCATATTATGCAATAATCGAATCCAAAGGGCCGGTACGGTTAACTAACCGGAGTTTAATCGAGAAAATACCGGCCCTAAGAATAACAGACTTCATAAATGGAATTATAATTATTACCTATAATTAAAATAATAATTAAAATTGCATTTATTAAGTCTGATATTCTTACGGTCGGTATTTTCTGTCCCGATAGACACCGGCCCTACCTAGCGTCACCAAATTAAAATTTGGTAACACCAATACGCGGTTTCAGAGCCATCGTCCCCGCAAAATTTTCAGAGACGATCCAGTCAAAGATCCTACTATCGTTGCCACTCACAGAAGTGGTAAACGGCGCGGCGCACGGTAAGGGCACAGTATAATAAATATGGAACCTCTTTATACTGTGGTAAGGGCGTATTATAATAACGTGCAACCGATTTTACATAAACTCGCTGATATTTTCGTGCGTCTAGTTGGCTATTTTACTGAATTAGGTAGATACTATTAACAAATATTTCTATTTTTAAAAAATATAAATGGAATTATTTCATAGTAGTCATAAAATATTTATTTACAAATTTTAACTTTTACCAATGGTAACAATGGTTACATGGACGCTTCGCCAGTGAGTAAGACAAGACCTACTATTAAAACGGTAACAAGAAGTCGGTTTAGACGGGAAAGAATCAAACTACTAAAAACTTGTACTTGAACCAAAACGCCAGAGTTAGGATCGAAGGTTCCAAGTCTTCAGAAAGAAAAATTAGGAGACAAGGATGTTTTCTATTACCCCCGCTATTTAAGATTTACTCTGAGCTGCTATTTAAAGAGGCACCGGCACCGGTGAATATCATAAATATCAACAACATCAGATACGCCGATGTTGCGGTGTTGATTACGAATTCCGACTTGGGTCTACAACGACTAATCGAGAGGACCAACTCTGTATCTGTGAGCAATTTGGTATGAAAATGAACATTAAGAAAACCCAAGTGATCCAAAATGTACCTCAACTTTACACAATAAACGGGCACATTTGAGAACAGGTCCTCCTGTTCCTGTTGGTACATATTACCTGGGATGTTGGATATATCCTGATCTAAAAATATCATTGTGAATAAACGCCAGTCAATGGGAGCAAAAATAGGATATTACCTCCGAATTCTATCCTACTACATGGATTTTAATGAAATTTTGGAAATAGCCTCTACTTATCTCCTAATTCAAAGTCTACCCTATGCGATGTGTGCTTTTATCTTGGGGGGTGGTTACCACCCCTTCTTAGGGGTGGAAATTTTTTTGGTTAAAATTACCACGGAATTCGCTAGAGAACCTAATTCTATGCAAAAACTGTTCTATAAATTTTTTTTGAAAATTAGTACCTTTCTGCACTTGTTGCACAATATACTATTAAAGCACTAGTGCTTTAATAGTATATTGTGCAACAAGTGCAGAAAGGTACTAATTTCTCACGAGTTTGAAAAGTTGCGGTACGAGCGCAAGCGAGTGCCGCAATTCAAACGAGTGAGAAATTACCTTTCTGCACGTGTTTCACACTATACTTTTTCTACAAGCACAGTTTTTCCTAAAAATAAAAATCACAATTTCCAAACGACGATTAATTATATAGGTACCTATGTGATACATTTTAAACTGTATTTAATTAATACCTACTTATCAATTTAAATTCCTTATACCTAAATAAATTGCACAGAAATCAGTTAAAAAATTAATGCACTGCCTTAATTTGTTTAAATTTAAACAATTAGGCATTCCAAATCACGTGATATAATATGGCTGCTGGATGGCGAAACTGTCATCCATAGGCGTATCCAATGTTTAAACGACTTCATATTTAATTTGCTATCACGATTTCACAAATTTCGCTAAACAATTAACAAAAAAACAAAACCAAACAGGATATTCTTTACAAATTTGTCAATATTCAATGTAAACATTAGATACGCCATGACCACCCCCCTTAACGATGTCTATGGCCATGTGAATTTAACCATCCACAAGCCACCACTGACAGTTCATTGGAATCCCTAATTATTACACATTATTGACATTATATTTATGCAGTCACGGATTTACACAAAATCTACTTCATTCGACGTCTCTTGCACAGGTTGCTAAATCCTTATTGGTTATTTGATAATTATAAAATGTTTAATAAGAATAAAATTGTAAAATAAAACAGTTGTAACATCCATAATTTAGTTTCTATGCTATAGTTAAATATAATAATTGTCTTATGGGTTATATATTTGTCTAAAGTTTAACCACGGATGTAAACAGAATATAACGTTACTCAGAATGCGGTAGTCCACGGATGTAAACAGAATATAACGTTACTCAGAATGAGGTAGTCAACTTGCAGAAAAGAACTTTGCGGCACAGAAACGTCACTTTGCGGCACAGAAACGTCACTTTTCTGCACACTAATGTCAAATATCTCAAGGCCCCGTCTCACCATCAAATAATTGACAGTTATTTGATCAAACTTGACAGTTAGTGACACAAAGTGACAGTTAGTATGTATAGTTTGTGTCACTAACGGCCGGTTTCACAAAGTAAAGTTAACTTGTGGTTAAGAGATAACCAGAAGAAACGTCAAAATATGCGTTTTAGTTTCAAGTCAACGGCGAAGTATGGTTAACTCACAGAATTTTTAACCAGAGGTTGGAGTTGGTTACCCTTATGGGTATACCCAGAAGGGTAACAATTATGAAACTGAAACGCATATTTTGGGGTAATTTTGAGGTTATCTCTTAACCACAAGTTAACTTTACCTTGTGAAACTGAGCTCCGTGAAGTTAGCCCGAAAAAGTCGGGCAAAAAAATGCGATTGATGCCATTCGTTTGTCCATTGATTGTCCACGTTTGTCCACCATTTTATTTCGTTAGTCCACCCATCACTTCTTTTTTATAAACAAAAATTTTTTTTCGGGCTAACTTCACAAATCCACAAATTTTCGAAAATTTAAAAAAACTTTTGCTGTACTGTTTGTCCATCGTTTGTCCATGTTTGTCCACCACATAATTTTTTTTGTCCACCCTCTGAAACAACCCCCTGTTAATTGTAATTATTTTTTTATTTCTTAATTCGGGCTAACTTCACGTTCTCTTAAATGGGCATTTAAACGTTGATTCAGGTGCAGAATCACAACTCAGCGTTGCTATATTGTTTGTCCATCGTTTGTCCATGTTTGTCCACCACATAATTTTTTTTGTCCACCCTCTAAAACAACCCCCTGTTAATTGTAATTATTTTTTTATTTCTTAATTCGGGCTAACTTCACGTTCTCTTAAATGGGCATTTAAACGTTAATTCGGGTGCAGAATCACAACTAAGCGTTTGTCCACCCCTTTGCAGCGTTTGTCCAACCCCTTAAAGTGCGAAACAACCCCCCTGTTAATTGTAATTATTTTTTTATTTCTTAATTCGGGCTAACTTCACGTCCGTTTAAACGTGTATTTTAAAGTTAATTCGGGTGAAGAATCACAACTAAGCGTTTGTCCACCCCTTTGCAGCGTTTGTCCAACCCCTTAAAGTGCGAAAGAACCCCCCTGTTAATTGTAATTATTTTTTATTTCTTAATTCGGGCTAACTTCACGTCCGTTTAAACGCGTATTTTAAAGTTAATTCGGGTGAAGAATCACAACTACCCGTTTGTCCTCCCCTTCGCAGCGTTTGTCCAGCCCCTTAAAGTTGGAAACAACCCCCTAGTTAATTGTAATTATTTGTTTATTTCTTTATACGGGCTAACTTCACGGTCTCTTAAATGGGCATTTAAACGTTAATTCGGGTGAAATCACAACTGCCCGTTTGTCCACCCTTTCGCAGCGTTTGTCCAACCCCTTAAAGTGCGAAACAACCCCCTCGTTAATTGTAATTATTTTTTTATTTCTTTATTCGGGCTAACTTTGCGTTCTCTTAAATGGACATTTAAACGTTAATTCGGATGCAGAATCACAACTACCCGTTTGTCCACCCCTTCGCAGCGTTTGTCCAACCCCTTAAAGTGCGAAACAACCCCCCCGTTAATTGTAATTATTTTTTTTATTTCTTAATTCGGGCTAGCTTTAGGTTCCCTTAAATGGGCATTTAAACCTTAATTCGGGTGCAGAATCACAACTACCCGTTTGTCCACCCCTTAAAGTGCGAAAGAACCCCCCTGTTAATTGTAATTATTTTTTTATTTCTTAATTCGGGCTAGCTTTACGTTCCCTTAAATGGGCATTTAAACGTTAATTCGGGTGCAGAACCACAACTACCCGTTTATCCACCCCTTCGCAGCGTTTGTCCAACCCCTTAAAGTGCGAAACAACCCCCCTGTTAATTGTAATTATTTTTTTATTTCTTAATTCGTGCTAGCTTTTAAATGCCCATTTAAGGGAACGTGAAGCTAGCTTGAATTAAGAAATAAAAAAATAATTACAATTAACAGGGGGGTTGTTTCGCACTTTAAGGGGTTGGACAAACGCGGCGAAGGGGTGGACAAACGGGTAGTTGTGATTCTGCACCCGAATTAACGTTTAAATGCCCATTTAAGGGAACGTGAAGCTAGCCCGAATTAAGAAATAAAAAAATAATTTCAATTAACGAGGGGGTTGTTTCGCACTTTAAGTGGTTGGACAGACGCTGCAAAAGGGTGGACAAACGGGCAGTTGTGATTCTGCACCCGAATTAACGTTTAAATGCCCATTTAAGAGAACGTGAAGTTAGCCCGAATAAAGAAATAAAAAAATAATTACAATTAACTAGGGGGTTGTTTCGCACTTTAAGGGGCTGGACAAACGCTGCGAAGGGGTGGACAAACGGGTAGTAGTGATTCTTCACCCGAATTAAGTTTAAAATACGCGTTTAAACGGACATGAAGTTAGCCCGAATTAAGAAATAAAAAAATAATTACAATTAACGGGGGGGTTGTTTCGCACTTTAAGGGGTTGGACAAACGCGGCGAAGGGTTGGACAAACGGGTAGTTGTGATTCTGCACCCGAATTAACGTTTAAATGCCCATTTAAGGGAACGTGAAGCTAGCCCGAATTAAGAAATAAAAAAATAATTTCAATTAACGAGGGGGTTGTTTCGCACTTTAAGTGGTTGGACAGACGCTGTGAAAGGGTGGACAAACGGTCAGTTGTGATTCTGCACCCGAATTAACGTTTAAATGCCCATTTAAGAGAACGTGAAGTTAGCCCGAATAAAGAAATAAAAAAATAATTACAATTAACTAGGGGGTTGTTTCGCACTTTAAGGGGCTGGACAAACGCTGCGAAGGGGTGGACAAACGGGTAGTTGTGATTCTTCACCCGAATTAAGTTTAAAATACGCGTTTAAACGGACATGAAGTTAGCCCGAATTAAGAAATAAAAAAATAATTACAATTAACGGGGGGTTGTTTCGCACTTTAAGGGGTTGGACAAACGCTGCGAAGGGGTGGACAAACGGGTAGTTGTGATTCTGCACCCGAATTAACGTTTAAATGCCCATATAAGAGAACGTGAAGTTAGCCCGAATTAAGAAATAAAAAAATAATTACAATTAACAGGGGGTTGTTTCAGAGGGTGGACAAAAAAAATTATGTGGTGGACAAACATGGACAAACGATGGACAAACAATATAGCAAGAGTTTTTTTAAATTTTCGAAAATTTGTGGATTTGTGAAGTTAGCCCGAAAAAAAATTTTTGTTTATAAAAAAGAATTGATGGGTGGACTAACGAAATAAAATGGTGGACAAACGTGGACAATCAATGGACAAACGAATGGCACCAATCGCATTTTTTTCCCCGACTTTTTCGGGCTAAGTTCACGGACCTGTGAAACTGGCCGTAACTGTCAAGTTTGATCAAATAACTGTCAATTATTTGATGGTGAGACGGGGCCTTTATACTGTGAGAAAATTTCAAGTTTGCTAACATAAAACCGTGCAGAAAAGTGCACTTTGAATAGTGGTTGTAGAAAAAGTAGCATTTTTAACGCTCCTATGGAGTGCGAAAATAGTTATTTATGAAACAGTTCGAGAAGTATGCTTTTTGCGAACGCAGGCGATGTTTAGAGCACGAGCGACAACGGATGAGCGAGTGCTATACATCGCGTAAGTTCGCAAAAAGTACTTCACGCACAGTTTCATACAATATTTTATCTATGATGAACAAAACTGTAACTCTTCGTCACTGGAATTTATTTCTATTGTATAATTTTTAGAACTTTGACATTTAAAAATTCTAACTTCTTTCAAACCACAAAACTGTCAAAACTTTTGTCGTAATTGATTGCCCCCCATTATGTCATCACCATGACAACGCAAAAGTTAAGGATATTTGATTATATGAAAGTGTGTCAAAAACAGTGCGAAAAAGTAAGTCCCATTTAAAATACATTGTTACTTCACGCACACTTTAAACACTTCACGCACTGCTATCTATAATGACAGTTTTCACAAACTAAAAACTTATACATAATATGACATAGAGTAGATAAATTGCATTTTTAACACGGTTGTAGAAAAAATCATTTTTTTTAGTAAAATTGTAGCTTATTTCCCATTAAAAAATAGTTGATACAAAAATGCCACAAGGAAATAGCTTCAGAACAACAAATAGCAACAAAAAATATTATACAAAGCTTAAACAGAATAAACTGAAGCCAAGGATTGGAACTCATTAGTTTAGAAAAATAAAATTAATAGTATGGATACCTACCCTATGTGAATATGATTTACTTTGTAAAGTTTATACTAAAATATTAAAAGATTAAAGTCCTTCAGAATTATCAAATTAAAATTATTCAAATATTTAATTAATTATTACTACTTAATTTCAAAGATAAAAAATCTCCTTTCATTCACCTCCTTTTGTCATCTTAACCACAAGTACACGCTATTTACACGGGTTACGTAAATCGAGCCATAACATGAATATTTTGGAATGACAAAATAGCTTTTTTAGGTTAGTTGATTTTCTCCAGTAAACGCTGTATACGATTTTTAAAGTATTCTTACCTGTGAAATTATTATTTATCTCCTGTGGGATTGTTTTTCTTGTCAGGTAAGAGCATTTACAGTACTTTTTGTCTGGTTACCTCACTTCATTCTACATTGACTGGAATGATACAACTACTTGCGTGAAGTTACGACTTCTTTATCGTTGATTTTAACGTAATTTCATGATCGACAGGAGTATTTACTAAACCAAGGTCAAAATGTAATTCAGGACGTCATTACAAGAATTTTTATTTAGGTAAAAAAGTCTATCAAACAATTCAATGACCCAACTGACAGTTAACTAAGGGTATGTTACCTTGACCCCATAACAGCCTATTTTATTGAAGTTATCAAATCATGTTTTTTACCCTTTAAAAAATCTGACATATTGCACTTAGCTACTTTGTGCATAATTTTTCAAGCTGATTTCAATTTCAAGCTTATCTTGAGTGCCTCTTATGCATTTTTGTTGTGATAGTGGGTGTTCTAGGTTAAATGAACATATTTTAATCTAAAATCAATGCAAAACCCAAGTCTATGCCATAAAAAAAATCAATGCAATGTCAAAAATTTCACAGTAATTGATTGTAAGTTGGTACAATTATTAAATTGATCAAAAGGGGGTAGGGCAGATGAACATTATTTAAAAATATTTGAATGCTATTAGAGCCAAATACTAAGTTAATAGTATTTGTTAGCACTTGCACAGTTTGACAGTTTCTTTTCTTGTTAGCATTGTGTTCTTCAGATATAAAAATGTAACCCAAAATTTCTTATACAGAATGTTTTTTCTATTACCAATGTTTACATCACTAAGTTCTTTATTTTTTTTTCAAGTATTTCTAAACTATACATGCATCTGAAAATTTTAAATTCCTAAATGTCTATTTGAACTTTGAACTGTGTATTCCAACATAATGAATTGATTTCCCCATTGTTTATTTCCTTTTGAAAACCTTGACTGCATTTTGAGATATTTATAAACTTACGTTGAGAGTGTTACGAGGCAAATATGCCCTGTAGGAACCTTAGCTGCAGTGCGTTACAACAAAGTCAATGCAGCCAACTGTTAGTGTAATACAACATCTATTTGTCTTGTAACGCTGCCAATGTGTTAAATAATAGTAAATATCATTACATTCATTTTACTATTAAGTACCTGCCTCGGTACCTACTTCTTGTTTTTGTTCTCTTTTCCATTTTATATTTATTGGGACATAAAACGGGATAAATGGAAATAAATGAGAAGACAAAGGCCAGTATATCATAGTCAACTAATTACAACAGCAAAGAAACTAGTTCTCTGTTATCTTGACCTTCGTTGAACAGTCGACATGCTGATTGCTGGTCCTTGGGCTTGCTGAATATGGTTTTTTTTTGAGCATTCTAGTAGTTTATGTCTGGTCTCACAATAGTGAGAATACAATCGTCTCTCACTGTTATTGTCTTCTTTTTCACCCATACTGGGCCCTCATTGTTAAGATCCAGTCTCAAGAAATCATTGGTAGGTTTTCTGCACTGTTGACAACTAATTCTCTTACCATAATATCTTTGGCTTGCTCCATTTTCCAGTAAGGTAACAATATGAACAGACTTTTGGTATTTTCCATTGTTACTAAGAAATTCATCTCGCTGTAAGGAGGCCAGAGTAACACATAAGATATCTCAGAAACTCTTTAGAACTCTACAATAATAGTTCATGCAGTCCTCAAAACAATCAATTCCACAAAGCTTCCTTGATTTGTAAATATGAGTTCTGAAAATTATCTGGTTTAAGGGCATAGGCGCAAAATATCAACTGTCAAAATGTTCAATGTGTTTCAAATTTTTTTCACCCCTGTAACTTATTAAAATAAACACTATAGAAGTTTTCAGGGACTTTCGTAAGACTTTTAATAATGTAATCTTTCATTCTGTGTTTAAATTTTTCAAAAATATTTATTAGTTTTCTCAGAATTCGAAAAAAAAAAGAATACATTTAAAACCCATTGGAAATTTTGATATCAGGCGACATTTTACACCTATACCCCTAATAGGTTTTTCCAAATTTTTTATTCTATTTACAGGCTCGGTCTAGCTTCTCAGTACACATGATAATTCATTATTTAAGTTAATTAACATAAAACAAATTAATAGAAAATGAAGAAATATAATGTATATAAAAAATATAAAATTTCCTAAATTTTATGGGTGGCCTGTTTTCTCTGACACTGAATATACAGGGTGTTTGGTAAAGAATGGGCCATAGCTTAACCTTAGATTCCTGAGCTTAAAATAGGTCGATTTAAGCTAACTTACCTTAGTACGAAAGTTGATAATAACCGAAATACAGTGTAAGTGTAAAAGTTAAACTTTTATTTAATTTATTCTTGAATATTTCCTAACAGCCATGGGATAATAACATGAAATTTGGTAAGCAGGGTTTTTTTGGGACAAGAAATCTAAATTCGCCACCAAAAATGATGTATTACCCAGAGAGCGTCACATACGCCTTTCAGCGCTCATTTAATAGGTTAAATTTTTTTTATTACCCACCCTACATCCGTTTTCAATCAAAACTTTTATTCTCTTAATATTTTTCTTAAAAAAGGTATAGCTACTACATTCATCTCGCTAAACTCAACCGTTTTCGAGATAAACGCATTTTAAATATGTGAGCCAACATCATTTTTTTTGCATAATATCATTGTCGTTACACCCGAAAAATAACTTAAAACCAAACGGAATTTGCAGTGGAATGATATAAATATGAGAACTAGCACAATTATTATGGTTTCAAGTTTATTTTTCGGGTCTAACTACAAAGATATTATGTAAAAAATTATGTTGTATCGCAGATTTAAAGTGTGTTTATCTCGAAAACAGTCGAGTTTACGATGTATAATATATTATACATTTTAATTTAAATATATGTCTGAATTGCCGATATAAATGAGTCAGATTAAATAAATTAGAAGAATTTTTTTACTAAGCAACAACATTGTTGTTTAATTCATTAATATTTTTTGTATTTTGACGACACCCGATTTGGGCGTCGAATTAATAAAATCATTCTTTTTAGTAAAAGTGTGGCTTATTTCCCATCAAAACTAGTTGATTGCAAAAATGCCACAAGAAAATAGCTTCAGAACAACATTAACAACACGAAATTTGGTAAGCGGGGGTTTTTTTGGGATGGGAAATCTAAATTCGCTACCAAAAATGATATATTACCCAGAGGGCGCCACATACGTCTTTCAGCACTCATTTAATACTTTCAATTTTTTTTTGTAGAATTTCCCGAAAGTAATTAGTATGATGGTATGAAAAATTTTTGAAAGTATGAGTGGTTTTTTTTTCGAATGAAAAAAAGAGTGGGGAAGAAGAAATGTCTCTGATTGGTTTGGCAATTTGGAATGGGAAGGAGGGAAGGTTGAATTTTCAGACAGTTTGGGTCTCAGGAATTTATTGTGTTACCGGCAGCCGAGAGGAGCAGTCAAAAGTTTTCGTGAGTAGTTCAGAAGCAAGTACCAGTGGTTGTGTTTGATAAGTGAGAGTAGCTGAAAAGTGGAACGAGAGACAAATCAAATCGAGAAGAAATACCTCTTTGATTCTGTAAAGTCCAAGAGAGTAAGTTACAAGAATTATCGTTATTAAAATTATTTGTGACACCAAGTAAAAAAAGATACTTGGGTCTCAGGAGATTATTGTTGAGAGAAAGAGAGGAGAGAGATTTGGAGTTTATTGAACGAGTCCTGGTCAAAGGAAGCCTGGCTTGTGTTTTGGAGAAATAGTTGCTGGTATCCTGCTGGATTGTTTGCTGAGAACGGAGAGGACTTTGTTTGGTAGCCTAACATAATCAACAAGGAGGAGCTGTTTGGGTCAAGAGGAGACATCATTGTGTGTGAATCAATAAGGTCAGTCAATAACCTATGTGATAGATTTTTTTATAATCAGAAGTTATTTTTTTTACGTAAAAGCATATGAATTTAAGATTCCAACATTTCAAAAATTTAATAGGAAGTATAAGTAATTTTGCGAATTCCAAATTTGTTTGTTTAGCTGGGTTTATTAATGGTATCAAGAACAAAGCGATAAATATTTGTTTGAATTAGATTAATTTATATGGTAAAAGTTTCTTTTGGACAGTTATGCCCACAGAATTTAATTGATAAATTTACAGAACATTGCTTCTGATAATAAAGGTAATTGTATGTTTTTATTTATGATTTTTCTATTTATTTCCTTTTCCTATTTTATCCCGATAAGGATCAACTAAGAGATACTGAAACCACGAGAGAAGATAAGTATAACATAAGATAATTTAGACATTTTTTATATTATAAAAACGCACCCTGAGATTCTTTTTTAATTTTTATGTATGATTTGCGTTAATTAAATAATTAATCAAATAAATAATAATTAATATAAAAGTAATAGAAAGCAGATCATAACAACATGGCGCACCAACGTAAGGCATTAAAGTATCTCTGGTTGTGAATTTGAAAGGATAGGAAACGGAAAAACAGGTGAAGGAAAATTTATTTGCCCGTCGGAAAAAGTTGATATATTTACAATTTATGAAATATTTTGTTTGAGTTATTTTTTTTTATCTAGGTACAATTTTACATATTTGTTTTATTTTTTATTGATTTGAATTTTGATAAATTTGAAAATTTGTGTGATAAATTTGATTATATTTGGGGAGAGAAAAATTTTCGTCTCTACAGCATACAAGGTATTGTCGAATTTCGTATCAGGCGGGGATAAAATTTTAACTACATGCCGACCACCAGAAGCAAAAGCAAAGAAAACAAAAAACAAGAGAAACATTTAGAACAAGAAGAACATATAGAACAAGAAGACATTTTCGAAACATTTTACTAAAAAGACAATTTTACTAAAAATAATGATTTTATTAATTCGACGCCCAAATCGGGTGTCGTTGTCAAAATACAAAAAATATTAATGAATTAAACAACAATGTTGTTGCTTAGTAAAAAAAAAAATCTTGTAATAATTTATTTAATCTGACTCATTTATATCGGCAATTCAGACATAATATATTATACATTTTAATTTAAACATATGTCTGAATTGCCGATATAAATGAGTCAGATTAAATAAATTAGAAGAATTTTTTTTTACTAAGCAACAACATTTTTGTTTAATTCATTAATATTTTTTGTATTTTGACAGCGACACCCGATTTGGGCGTCGAAAAGTTAATAAAATCATTCTTTTTAGTACAATTGTGGCTTATTTCCCATCAAAACTAGTTAATTTCGTGTTATTATCCCATGCCTGTCAGGAAATATTCAAGAATAAATAAAATAAAATAAAAGTTTAAAACTTCTGTATTTCGGTTATTATCAACTTTCGTACTAAGGTACATAAGTTAGCTTCAATCGACCTATTTTAAGCTAGGAATCTAGGGCCCATTCTTTACCAAACACCCTGTACATACATCGCATGCCACAATGCTCAAACTTGAGTGAACAACTATTAAGAAAAATCATATTTAGCTAATTATTTCGTTATCCAGGTTTGTTACTACACACTTGGTTTTCATTTTTCAAGCAATGCCTTTCATCTTTTTGCTAAGTCCATATTTGAAATGTTACATTCCAAATTTATACTGTTTTTCTAACTTCTGAGTTTGTTTTTTCAATGCATTCATTTCCCTTCAATTTATATAGTTATTATATTATTATTGTGTAATAATTGTGGTAAATTATTGTTTTTTTTTGCTTTGAGTTGATCTTATATTTGTTATACTGAGTTTCTGTTTCTTTTGCTGTGTAAAAAATTCTAATGCCATAATATATAAAAATCTATTTTTTGGTTATTTAGAGGGTAGTCCCTCTTCGCTCGCCGAACAAAAAGTGAATCGGCTCCAAAAAAAAAAATTATAGAAGGTAAAACTTTCGTTATTCAATTTTACATAATATTTGACTAGTTAGAAATTGAAAATTTAATGATTATTAACTAAAAAATTAAAATAATTGGGAAAAAGTGCAAAAGATGAAGTTTTTCATTTAAATTTTTTCGACCCCTTAAACATAACTTAAGGAGGGGGTATGGTTTGAAATCAACATATCAAGCACATTTTTGTGAATTTTTTTCGAAACTATGGTACAAATATTTTATTTTTAAATTAAATAAGCATATTAAGTACAATTCAAAGAATGGTTAGAAAAAAATCCAATCCAAAATAATGGAAAATAAGCCATTGGTGACAAATTTTGACAGGCAGCTCACAAAAGAATGGATTTTGCGGTGGACATCAGAACTCGTCACTCGATCATACGAAACAAAAAATTCAAAAAGATTTAATAAGCTTATGAGTTTCACGAGGTCACAACGTCGAGTTTTTTTTTTATTTTTAATGATTTTTGAATTTCTGGTATCACTCAGAAATCAAAAAAATGAAATTTTTGGTAAAAATTTTGTGAAAATCAACAGACTTATTATTGTTGCACAAAAAATAAGCAAAAAAAGAAAAATATCTCGACGTTGTTACCTCATGAAATGTCTAAAGAAAATATGTGCAAAATATCAGATAGATCGGCCCAGTAGTTTTTCAGTTACAATGTCCACCGCATTTGAAAAAGCAGTTTTGAGAAAAATGCGTTTAAAGTTTTGACAACTGCATCTTCATCTTCTTATTTGTCAGCCAGATCGTAAAGTGATGCACATTGGAATATGTTTTTTAAATCGAGGAGTAATCTACAAAAGAGAAGGCGAACAGTTGTTTAACGTTTCTCACTACGCTCAAGCGTGCTGGCGCGAAGCCGCGGCAACGCGAGTCGAAGGTAGGGATATTCAACACCCTGTATCTCTGGTAATTTTACTCCGATTATTTTGAAATTTTCAGAGAGTATTCTTGGAAGTATGCAATTTTATTTGAAATAATAAAAAAAATTAAATATTTCAAACCATCCCCCCACCCTTAAGGCTTTCATATTTCGTCTAAAAAAAACTCTATAATACAACTGAAACATGTGCTTAATTTCGTTAAGATCGGTTTAATAGTTTTTGCATAATAATTTGGCAATCCAGCGTTTGCAAAAAAATTGCACGTTTGCAAAATTATGCTGTGCTCAAAATAAGCACATTAAATAGTCGAAAGTTTTTTTTTAGATATAAAGTAGAGGCTCCAGCTTTCAAACGTACTTTGTAAAATAAAAATTTATGATTAAAATTCCCTAGAAGAGCCTAGGGAATTTTTTAAAGTTAGGATGGTGGGATAGTCCCTCGGCGCGCCGAGCAAAAATGTTGATTGCTAATTTCCCGTTTTTTAATTAAAATAAGTGTTTGAAAATATTATAGTTGAAATATTTGTCCGAGACATCGATTAAAAAATATCAAAATCGGATCACAGGAGCCGAGAAAATTGGAGTGAGTTGTGATTTCGAACTAGGCTCCTAGTCCAGAAAGCCACTGCGCATCCGCTAGGAAAATTATTCTAATTCAGATTTTTTGCACAATCTTACTCAAAAAGGACCCCCTTTAACAAATTTGTATGTTGCCAGGACCAAAAGTCGGTCAAAAATTTTTTAAACGTTTTTTTTTGTTTTTTTCCTAAAATTAGTTTTTTTGCATGAAACAAAGTTTTTTTAGGTTTTTTGGATCATTCCAAACAGAATAGGTCTTTAGTGACTTTTCTCTAAAGTTGATAGTTTTTGACATATAAGCGATTAAAAATTGAAAAATTGTGAAATCGGCCATTTTTAACCCTCAAAAACTATATGAAAAACTGAGAATTTGAATGTTGCCAAGGTAGGTAGATATTCTTTAAACATCGATTGATGAAATCCCGAAGAGTTTTTTGCAATACAATATTGAAAACTCCTTTGTTTTTTAATTGCTAATCAAGCCTGCGCGACACTATTTTCCACCGTTGCATGTGTATACAGTATGGTGTAAATGCAAGGAATAAATTCGTTATTTCGTAAACCGTCGACTTAAGGGGAAAAATCCCGAAACAGGTCGATTTTTATTTTTAAGTTATGATATTGTGGCATATATGGTATACTAGTGACGTCATCCATATGGGCGTGATGACGTAATCGATGATTTTTTTAAATGAGAATAGGGGTCGTGTGCTAGCTCATTTGAAAGCTTCTTCAATTCTCTATTCAATAATATAAACATTTACATAATTAAAAGACTAAGGACTAAGTTTTCACTCTAATGGCATATAACATATCCCACCAGAATGAAAACAATGGGAACCTTCTCTGGTTACACCTCCGAGGCTTCTACAATTTGCAAGCCATACGGATGCTGAGACTAAGGAAGATGAGGGAATTCTACAATTTACAATTCACGTCACATCTGCTCAGCGCGGTAAAGTTCCAACGAGACTGGTTCCCTTCATACTCCACACAGAGTAAATGTAAATCAAAAATGAATAACCATTTTCAATTTCGTTGCAAAACGAAAATACAGCCGAACCATATTCCAGTCCAATCAGAGAGTGCTGCAAGCACCTCTACCGGTTTCGAAACTTATTAGTCTCTCATCAGGAGGCACATATGCTGCTCTCCCTGATCCAACCATCCCTGATTGTTTTCATTCTGGTGGGATATGTTATATGCCATTAGAGTGAAAACTTAGTCTTTTGCTAGCAGTTGCCGCTAGGGCATCTATGCCATTTCGTTCGTTGCAATTCGGGACTGCACGCTGGGGTTTGTTTTGGTTGGATCAGGGAGAGCAGCATATGTGCCTCCTGATCAGAGACTAATAAGTTTCGAAACCGGTAGAGGTGCTTGCAGCACTCTCTGATTGGACTGGAATATGGTTCGGCTGTATTTTCGTTTTGCAACGAAATTGAAAATGGTTATTCATTTTTGATTTACATAATTATTTATACATTCTTCTTTTTTTGTCATATAATTTAATTTAATAAAAATTTTTTGGACACTCTGTATAAATAATTATGTAAATGTTTATATTACTGGATAGAGAATTGAAGAACCTTTCAAGTAAGCTAGCGCACGACCCCTATTTTCATTTAAAAAATCATCCATTACGTCATCGCGCCCAGATGGATGACGTCACTAGTATGCCATATACGCCACAATATCATAACTTAAAAATAAAAATCGACCTGTTTTGGGATTTTTCCTTAAAGTCGACGGTTTACGAAATAACGAATTTATTCCTTGCATTTACACCATACTGTATACACATGCAACGGTGGAAAATATTGTCGCGTAGGCTTGATTAGCAATTAAAAAACAAAGGAGTTTTGAATATTGTATTGCAAAAAACTCTTCGGGATTTCATCAATCGATGTTTAAAGAATATCTACCTACCTTGGCAACATTCAAATTTTCAGTTTTTCATATAGTTTTTGGGGGATAAAAATGGCCGATTTCGCAATTTTTAAATTTTTAATCGCTTATATGTCAAAAACTATCAACTTTAGAGAAAAGTCACTAAAGACCTTTTCTATTTGAAATGATCCAAAAAACCTAAAAAAAACTTTGTTCCATGCAAAAAAAATAATTTTAGGAAAAAAACAAAAAAAAAACGTTTAAAAAATTTTTGACCAACTTTTGGTCCTGGCAACATGCAAATTTGTTAAAAGGGGTCCTTTTTGAGTAAGATTGGGCAAAAAATCTGAATTAGAATAATTTTCCTAGCGGATGCGCAGTGGCTTTCTGGACTATCCCTAGTTGACGGATTGATTTCAATTTTTCAGTGTGTTTGAAAGCTTGAGCATTTCTTTATACATATTGTGTAATAGTTATTTATGAAACAGTTCGGGAAGTATGCTTTTTGCGCACGCACGCGATGTTTAGAGCACGAGCGACAACGGAGCGAGTGCTATACATCGCGTAAGTTCGCAAAAATTACATCACGCACAGTTTCATACAATATTTTATCTACGATAAATAAATAAAAAGCTGTAACTCTTCGTCACTGAAATTCATTTCTGTTCTACAATTTTTAGAACTTTGACATTTAAAAATTCTAATTTTTTTCAAACCACAAAACTGTCAAATTTGTTGTAATTTATTGCTCATTATGTCATCACCATGACAACGCGAAAGTTAAGGATATTTGATTATATGAAAGTGTGTCAAAAACAGTGCGAAAAAGTAAATCCCATTTAAAATACATTGTTACTTCACGCACACTTTAAACCCTTCACGCACTGCTATCTATAATGACAGTTTTCACAAACTAAAAACTTATACATAATAATATGACAGAGTAGATAAAATCGGAAATTAAATCCATTTACTAAGGCTGAAAATCAGTACACACATTCTAAATTAAATATAAATAAAAGTTATTATAGACGGTCAGCTGTATGACGGGACAGAGCTGGCTGGTCGGCCCCAATGAATGTACAGGGTTATTCACTATATTTTGACCCCCCTCTAAACTGCTTTATTTACAGAATTAGAAAAAAAATTAAAATACAAAACTTATTCAATTTTTAAATTATGATTTTTTGACATATCTATCGTACTAGTGACGTCATCAATCTGGGCGTGATGACGTAATCGACTATTTTTTTTTAATGAAAATAGGGGTCTTGTGCTAGCTCATTTGAAAGGTTATTCAATTCCCTATTCAGTAATATAAACATTAACATGATGGTTTATACAGAGTGTCCAAAAAATGTTTTAGAATTATTAATTAAATAATTAATTTAATTAAAAAAATTTTTGGACACCCTGTATAAACCATCATGTTAGGGGAAGGGAGGGCAAGATGGAAGGCTTAACTTTATAATGTGTAAAAAAATAAAACAACGTAATACAAAACTTTCATTTTAATCATTCTTGAAAGAGACCTTATACAGTTACAAAAGCCAGCCATTAAAGATTATTAATAATAAGTAGAATTTTTTTATGAGTAATTAAAAAATAATGTCAAAAATTCAATCTTGCCCTTCTGAGGGCAGGATGGAAAGCTTGTTCGGGCAAGATGGAATGTAGAGGAAAGCACTACATTTTACAGTTTACACACATAAAACTGCCATCTTCTGTCTCGGTACACAATTCATGTGCCCAACCATTACATACAGGACATTGTACCCAGTCCTCAGTGGGCGGTTCCACATAACGTTCACCACATACACAGAACACATTATTTTGTGAAGACTGTTCTAAATGTTGTACAATATTTTTAACTTTTTCTGTTTTTGTCCCTTTTCATTTACCTTTTCTTTTTTTCTCGCAGGCTCCTATTTCCTTGCTTTTATTTTTGCCCAACTATTATCTTCCAACTTGCCCCAAGTTGCAATTTTCCATCTTGCCCATATGCCCCTTTCTAATAATAATATCAATATTTTAAAAATGCATTATTATTTCTCTTATTTAAATATTAATTCAGATAACCTGTACCTAATAGATACTTTGTATAAATGCATAATAATAATATTATACACCGTGTTTAAATAATCGTATCACAAAAATTCAATAATTGCGTAATATTTAACTGCGAAAATAAGAAGGAAGCGTGTACACGCATTAGCTGACCTGAACTGACTGAGCCGTCGTTTGTAAATGGAAGAGGTTCACCTGCATCTGTGTGAGTGTGGATCCGGGTGCTTCATTGCGCAGTTCGGGTTTTATAGGTAATTTCCATCTTGCCCTATCCTTCCATGTTGCCCTCCTGTCCCCTAATGTTTATATTACTGAATAGGGAATTGAATAACCTTTCAAATGAGCTAGCACATGACCCTATTCTCATTTAAAAAAATAATCGATTACGTCATCATGCCCAGATGGATGACGTCACTAGTACGATATCTATGTCAAACAATCATAATTTAAAAATTGAATAAGTTTTGTATTTTACTTTTTTTTTTCTAATTCTGTAAATAAAGCAGTATAGAGGGGGGTCAAAATATAGTGAATAACCCTGACCGACTATAATAACTTTTATTTATGTATATTCAATTTAGAATGTGTGTACTGATTTTCAGCCTTAGTAAATGGATTTAATTTCCTCCGCAGGTAAGTAACTTTGACAAGCTGGCAGTACCACCTGTTCTACGTTTCGCTTGACCGACCGCAGTATGTTTCTCTACACAATCACAGTAATAAACTGTGAAATAACTGGCTTTAGTAAATTCAGAGAAATTTTTCACCGCTGCCTCTTGGACTACAAGTACATATAGTCGAGGAAATGAAGCATTTTGGCTCGCAATTTTTTCGTCCAGCATGGATTTACTTGAAATTTTCACAAAAGGTAGGGAATAGTCCAAGGATGATTTTCTATATCATGCCGCTGTACGCTAAAACCTTGGGGGTGGTTGCCACGCCATCTCGGGGGCTAGAACTTTTTATTACATTCTAACCGTGTAAATCCATGTAAAAAGTAATTCTAAGAAAAAAATTTTTTTTTACAATTTTTTCGTAAAACTAATATTTTTCGAGTTATTCGCGCTTGAAAGTAACAGTTTTTCGATGAAAAAATCGACTTTTTAGAGGTTTTTTTGAGAATACCTCGAAAAATATGCATTTAATCAAAAAAACTGCAGATATCAAAATTGTATCTTTTAGTGACACAAACTAAATTATTTTTCTGTAATATCTTTAAGACCAATTCAAACCGAGATACGGCATGTTAAAAGTTAGCTTTTTGTCAAATGCATAATTTTAAATATTCAAAGTAAAATAACGGAAAAACTTTGCATTTTTCGAGGAAAACTTAAATAACCTTTTTTTAAGTATACAGCTAGGCCTTTCAAAAAATAATAATAAAAAGTTTCTAGTCTGATAATTAAGCGACTTATGAGCAAAAAAATGTCGGTACCTGCTTTTATCTATGAAAAAATCAGTGAAAACAACCCCCTAACTACCCTCCTAATTAAAAATTGGTCTTCACCTTTTTGTAATCCCTTTTATGTTTGTATTATCAATACACTTAAGAAGTTTGACCTATTTAAAAGGCTTAATTTTAGAAAAACTGGAGTTTAAATAAAAATTAATTTTTTGGAATTTTCCATTTTTTACCATTTACTTCAAAATATCTTCGAAATACTGAAGATACAAAAAAATTGATAAACTACTAAATTGTAGCTTTTTTAATAACTAAAATTCTCTTGTACATAGATTTTCATTACAGGGAAGAGTTAGCGAGATATAGCTCTTTAAAACCTCTATTTACGAGCAAACACCCCCTTATTCGAGCCCTTTAAACCCACCCTAATTAAAAACTAAGGGATCTTACGGAATTTAGCTTACACAGTCTTATAAGTCTTCAAAAATCCTACAATTTCATTTTTGAAAAAACTTTTTATCGCCAAAAATGAAGGAGCTATGAAATTTATAAAACGAATTTTTTTTTTTTCGAAAAGTTCGGATAGTCCGCTTATGGATAATTTCCAATGTATGTATAATACCACAGAACCGGTTCGTATACTGGAAGATGACTAAAAAACTATTTGTATTTGTACATATTTGTAAATTCGTTATTTTGTGTAAATAAATGTTTTTGTAATTCTTTAATTCTACTTTTTTTTCTGTATAGATCTATTAAAATATCTACTTATAAAAACTGTAATGTTATTAAGGGTGGTTTGTAAGGGTTTAAATATTATGATATTACAGTAGAACCCCGCAAATCCGAACTAATTGGGGGGACAGCCTGTTCGGATTCCGAAAAGTTCGGATTATCCGAAAGTTAGCCTTAACTAGTAGTTCAAAGCTTTCATTGTGATTTTGAGTAGCCAAACGTACTCGCAAGAGTGTGGACAATATTTTTGGACTCAAGTTAACTACGAGAGAACCAAAGTAAGTTTGTGTTTAACTTTTATAAACACTTTATAAACCTATATATTAAAGTATAATATTTATTTTTAAGAAATTTTAAATGTCAAAGTCCTAGTAATCCTATATTGTCCAATTTTCTGGCTTTACTCATAATAAACATGTTTTTAAGTTTTTGTATTGAATTTTTAAATTTTTTTCACTTTCCGTTGGTTCGGATTTGCCGAAAGTTCGGATTCGCGGGGTTCGGATTTACGGGGTTCTACTGTATATCCTAAAGTATAAAACAATCATTATTTAACCAATCAAAACCAAATTTTACCCATATTAAAGTTTACAATGTTTTTATATATTTTTGACAATAAGGGGTAGTTTACACCCCTAAAAATAATCAACGCCTTTAAGCATGATATAGAATATGAAGTACAGGGTGAGATGATGCTAATCCCAAATTTTTATGTAAATCGATGCAAGCCGAAATTATTATTTTATGATAAGTATTTTTTTATATATAGCTCTAACAAGGTTGGTTGTAAGGGTTGAAATATTATGATAGTATATTTTACAGCATAAAACAATAATTATGTAACTAATAAGAACCAAATGTTGACAATATTAAAGTTTAAAATGTTATTTTATAATTTTTCACAATTAGGGGTAGTTTTCACCCTTAAAAAACCAAAAGCGTACAACGGCTCAATATAGAAAATGAATTAGAGGGTGTAATGAGCCTAATCCCAAATTTTTGTACAAATCGATGCTGGACGAAAAAATTGCGAGGTTTTGCCATGTTTTCAGCTTCATTTCCTCGACTAATACATTCTGAATGCGCCTATGGAAATTGTCCAATTTAAAACACATTTTGCCTTGACTAATAGTGATACTTTTGATCATTAATATATTTTAAATCACCAAAATTATTTAATACAATTTCGTTATCAGAACTTTGTGTTCTCGCTAACCATATAAATTATAAATCTATTAGTAGGTAATCTGATGATATAATATTATATAAATATGAATAATCTTACCTCGAGGTCAATGTTTATTAGGATATGTGGTAAGCTAGTTAGTAAACAACTGTGTGAATTCATTAAATTGATAATGAGGACTATAGTTCATTAGGTACATTGACTTTTTCTATAATGAAAGTGTTTGTACATTTCGCGCTCATGTTTACACGACATCATGGCAAATATATTTACACTTTATTTGGTTTTGAGGGGGAGATCTTCTGGTTCCTATCCGTTTCAGATGTTGGAAATCATATTGACAATCATAACCTTGCTCACTGCGGCTTGAAACAGTTCTGTTGAGGTTTTCTTAGACCATGTTCTCAAATTCCGCAGCCATGATATTCTCCTTCTGCCGTGTCCTCGCTTACCTTTAATTACCTTTCAATATGGACTGCAGCAGGGAGTAACGGTGCTGATTTCTCATAACGTGTCCCAGATACTGCAATTTTATGCGTTTGATGGTAAACACAATCTCCGGTTCCTTCTTTACTCTTCCTAGAACTTCCTTGTTCGTGATCCTTGCCGTCCAGGATATTCTCAGCATTATTTTATAAGGCCACATCTCAAATACTTCAAGTTTTTTAATAGTGGCCTCTGTAAGCGTCCATGCCTCCGCTCCCTACAATAATACAGAGAAAACGTAACATCTCATATGTCTCATTTTTGTATCTAGGGATATGTTGTGGCTTTTGAAGATGGCGCTCATTTGGTTAAAGACCGTTCTTGCCTTTCCTATGCGGCACTTTTATTTTCTGTACATTGCTCCACTGCTCATTTATAATAGTTCCCATGTAGCAATATACTGTTTTACGTGCCCTATCTGCATTCGATTGATGTATAGATGAGCCCCGTTTATATTCTCCTTGCTGATAATCATTTGTTTTATTTTTTGGGTATTAATGTTTAGTCCGTACTGTTGACTCTACTCGTCGATTCTGTCCATTAGCCTCTGAAGTCCCTCTAAACTATCTGCTATCACCATGGTGTCGTCGGCATATCTAATATAGTTTATCCCTTTATTCATTATCCCTTTCACAAAGAACGTCAACTAGAAATTCCTGTTACCGTTACATTAATAAATATAAAAATAAGATTTCTTCACCGTCAAATTCTTCAGCTTCTAACAATTCTCTCTTCCCCGACAATCTTTCATTCAAACAAGCACAATCGCATCTTAAAACTCTTAAATCAATTAAACTTAAAATTTCCAGTCACAATCTAATTTTTTCTAAGGCTGATAAAGGTAACTGTTTGGTCATTCTGGACCAAGATTCTTACAACAATAAAGTCTCATCTTTTCTAGAGGAAAATCACTTCACTCTTATACCAACTGATCCCTCTAAGAGATTCATAGGTAAATTGAAAGATAACATCAAAAAATACTCCGAATTTTTATCTGATCATGAGGCTCCTTACCATAAACTCCCTGGTAATCCTCTCATTCCAAGGCTATACGGTTTGCCTAAGATACATAAAGTTGGAATTCCTATACATCCAGTCGTCAGTTTCATCAATACTCCAGTGTCTATTTTATCTAAATTCATACTTAATACCTTAAAAAATTTACTTAACTTCACCCCACATTTTACTGTATTAAACTCATATCAATTAGTTGACAAACTTCAACTCATTAACCTTACTCCTGACATAACTATGCTATCTTTTGATGTTAGCAACTTATTCACTTCAGTACCCAAACTTGAAACTTTAAGTCTGGTAAAATCACTCTTAGTCAACAAATCTATTCATCCCAACGTCATTTCACCGATACTAGATATCCTTGAATTATGTCTATCTCAAGATTTCTTCCAATTTAATCACAAATTCTACAAACAACCCGATGGTTTAGCAATGGGCAGTTGCTTGTCCCCATTCCTAGCTGATGTCTTTATGGATCATTTAGAGTCCAATCACATCATGAAAAATCCAGAAATTTTACATTGGTTTCGTTATGTAGACGATTGTTTGGTCTTCATTGCTGGTAACCCTGACTCAGCTCAACAACTTCTTCTCAAAATTAACCAAATCCACCCTAATATCAAATTTACCATGGAACTAGAATCTTCTCAGTCCATTAACTTTCTTGATTTATCTATTTCCAGACTTAACGACCAATTCAACTTTGGTATCTTTCGTAAACCCACCCAAACAGACCACGTTATTCATTTCTCTTCTAATCATCCTCTATCCTCTATAATAGTCAAACTCATACGTAAGAGAGAATCTAGAATGTTACAAAATTCGGCTTTCCGTCAGTCTTCTTCCTCCTCACCCATTTACAGGTCATTACCATATCACAACCCCACTCTATCTGAAAAGATTAAACGTATTGTATGTAATTCTTCTGAAAACATACATATTTCTTTCAAAGTTGGTAACACCTTTGGCCACTTTTTGACAAATACAAAAGATACAATACACTATAAAAACCGTAGTGGAGTCTACAGATTGACTTGTTCTGATTGTGATGCCTCTTACATCGGCAGGACTTGCAGATCACTATCAACCAGATCTGCTGAACATTCTAAGAGAGATACTACTTCAGCTTTTTCCCATCACCTAAAAGTTACCAATCACAATCTCAGCATCCCTGATGGTGTTAAATTAATCCACAACATCCAAGACAGGAACACTCTACGGTTGGATCTGTATGAGGACCTTGAGATTTCTAGAGACATGAGGACTAGCCCTAATTGTGTTAATCGTCAAACCACTCTTAATCGTCCTTTTACTCCTATCCATCGACAACTATTCCCCTAACCCAACTTTAATCCTTCTTATACTTTCCCATATTCATTTTCCGTTATTTCTATTCATTATCTTGTTCCCTCTTTCCCAACACCCCACTAGTTTCTAACATTCTTCTATTTCCTTACTAATCACCCATTAACACACATCTAGACTTGCACCTTCTCTTTACCTTCACTCTTTTCTCCTACTTTATCCGATTCCTACCATAGTTTCGATTCTTCTTTTCTGTTTTTCTTTTCCTCTTTCTTCTCTTCTTTTCCTTCTTTTCTTTTTTCTTTTCCTCTTTTTTCATTTCTTCTTCTTTACATTTTCTTACTTTCCTTTTTCTTTTATTTCCCATCTTCTTTCACATTTATTTTCTATTCCTTTAGTTGTGTGTTTTTCTTGTCTTACCTCATGTTTCTGTCATTTCAGGTCCTACAGCTGTGATTTGTCATATCACAAATTTTTATCTTAATTTATTTAGACTCTCATTTTCTTACTGATAATAGCCCTTAAATCTTGATCTGGTTTACTTGTCTCTCTTTGGAATGTTCTCTCTCTTACCACATAATCACTTTGTTTTGTTGCCTGTTATGTCACCTTCGCTTCATTCATCTCATTTAATAACTACTACAGTCAATTCCTTTGGTCTGCTACACATTTTACTATCTTTTCTTATTATTTTCATGTTACCTTTTTCTCTTTCAAAATAATTTTATTAGACTATACTAAACAATAGGGTACTGCAAACATAAATCCATTAGCTTAAATTCAGTCTGTTAACTTTTTCATTTTTCCACCTACATATCAGGCAACCCACAATACTCAGCTATTTAATTTAATTTCATATTAGTTCTTTTACATCATTCTTAATTCTGGTTAACATCTCTGTCATTTAAGATTATAAACTTGCACTATAATTACATCAAACTTGGTTCAGTTTGTTCACTCCCCTACCATATACCACATCAAACTCATAGTTCGCTATCTCAGATACTCAGTCATTCTAGATTCTCCATTACATATTGACACTAACACATAATTTATCCTATATTAGTTAGATATTATTCCATTATTCACTCACACATTAACCACTGCTGCTGGAAGCCGTCATGGTATTTTTCCTTGAATGATTTTATTCCATCCTAAACAACATAAAGTGTAATTAGATTTTGCTGTCACATTTTTTATTTTTTTTTCCTTTTCGTTACTAATTCATTACTATTTTATTAATTCCATTGTTTACAATTATTTCTTTAATATTGTCATCTACTCTTGATCTGTATTCTTTTAGTTATTTTAACTTTAATTTTCCACAATTTCTTTACAATTTTAACAGACAGAATCATCATTACAACAGTATACAGCCAAATTTAAACATTCCTCAACATGTTAGGCAGCCAACAGTACATATATCTATAACATTTAAAATTAAAATCTGCTTTATTTACCATCCAATCTCTGCACTTCAGGTCATTTATTGTTTACACATAGTATACATATCATTCTATTCTACCAAATTCAACTTTCACCTCTAAATTTTACAATCGATGACGTCACGCTTCTAACCGTGAAATATATCAATCTTATTTCCAACAAACCTAAAGTTTTTTCTGGATTAGAGAGTTGCTATTTTAGACTTTACAATAGATTCTCAACATATTTTTTAAACAGTTTTAATTATATTTTCAATCAGCTATTACCTACCTTTACATTTTAATTAAAATCCAAAAATTAAAACTACACTTTTTGTAGTTCGTAACCAAAAATTGACTTTACCTTGTCTTGTCATGTCACTCTTTGTCATTCCTTTTCATTTTACATCAGTTGGTCTGTGCTAATTCAAATGGCAAGTACCTAGTTTTTTCGAGCAGGGAAGCATGTTGCTCTTTAGGCACATACATAATTTAATCTTATAACATCGACTTGTAGTCACAATATTTTATCAAAAGTTATAATGTAAGCCATATATTATGAAGTTACCACCTTCATTGGTGTGCTAGTTACAACTACTTTGCGGAATGTAAGTATTCTCCACATATTTTTCTCATTAACAGTCACAATTTTAACCTTTTTGCCTTAATCTAACGTGGAAATACTTCATTCCAGGCACTGAAGATGTTCTGTTCAGAACGAAAACGTTTTGCAATCCATGTGGATAACTTTTAGATAGTTTTTAAATAAACGATTTTATACCAAAATACAATTTGAAATTTTTACTTCTGTATAGGTTTTTTTAATATAGTTTACTCTTTCCTCATTTAGAAGGATGCCTTCGTCTACTCCGTATAAAGCCTCGTTAAAAGTTCTCTCTGAGTACATATTAAATATCAACGGCGATAGGATACATCCCTGTCTAACTTCACGTAGTATTTTTATGTGATCTGTTTCTTCTCCATTAATTTTCATATATGTGGTCTGATTCCAGTTCTGAGTTTCAATCCACAATACTCGATAAACGTAAAAAATGATAGATAACGAAATTTGAAGTTTTTTTTATTAGCAAAGATTTTACTTGTCTTTTGATTTCTGTATGAATCAAAATAACGAAAATAGAAACGTTCAAGCCTAAATTTTACTATGAGAACAATGTAACTGGAGCCCTTTAACCTATTATCCTAAAAAAAATAAAGTATTTGAAAGATTAAAATATGTAATACAGTTTTATAGCTCTTGAAATTACCTTTCAAATAGTTGGATGTGCCTGATATCATAAAAATTAACAGAGTTATTAAAAAAAATTCATTTTTTTGGAAGAATTTTTGGAGTAAATATTTTGATGCTATCAACTTTTTCTGGAGCTCATTTGATAGATATTTCTAAGTACTTTGACAAGTATTTAGTTGACAAGTATTTAGTAAGTATTGCATAAAATGCATCTCTTTCCCGTTATTTAAGCTTGAATCCTTAGATTTAAATAGTCGCAGAAAAAATATGTATTTAATTACCTATAACTTACTTTAAATTAACATTAAAGGGCTTTTCAAGTAAGCAATTTATTATATTTTTTATTAGCTTCAATTTTAGTGATGAAAACTGTTTTGTAAAGACTTAGTTTTTGAGTTATTTATGAAAAATCACTTTAAATCATGCATTTTCTTTCACAAAAATTAAAATATTTGATCTTTAATAACTCAAAAAGAATTGATTTATTTTAATAACATTATATAACAAATTTTGCTTAGAATTTGTCCCTCTCTCGATTTGTGGAGTTATTTTTAATAAAGTAATTTTTACCCCCGAGAAGGGGTGACATATACCCCAGGCTAAAACCGCAAGTTGTTATTGTTAATTACGTTTCTTGAGGTATCCTCTATCCGCTCATCAATTTTCGTGAAAATGAATGGAGATTTACCGAAATCGAAGGTCATAGTTGATTTTTACCTTCAGTGACAGCACTGTAGAAAGAAAATTGCAATTCAATAATTGAGATGCGTATATTTTGCGAGCTGATAAATTATTAAACGATATGTAGTCGCCAAATAATTAATTTAACTTATTTTAAGTACAACTCTCTCTTAAGCCGGGAATATGGGATTGTTTTCTTGCGAAGGGGTTGTAGCTCAATAATCGAAATGCGCGTGATTTAAGAGTTTATTTTTAGAATATAAGCTATACGAATTAAACTACTATTAACTTTTTTGTAAAAACTTATAGTGATTTACGAAAAACCGCTTCAAAACATGCATTTTTTTTACGAATAATTATAATCTTTGATCTTTAATAACTTAAAAAGTATTGACTTATTTTAATAGCTTTATATTACAAATTTTGCTTATAATTTGTCCTTTTATTGATTTGTGCAGTTATTTTTTATAAAATAATTTTCACCTCCGAGAAGGGGAGGTATCCGCCATCAAGGTAAAGGCGCAAGGTGGTACCATATCACCTTTGTTTCTTGAGGTATCCTCTAACCAATAACCAATTTTCGTGAAAATCGATGAAGGTTCACCGAAATTGAAGGTAATCGTTGATTTTTACCTTCAGTGACTGCACTATACAAAATAAATTGCAATTTACTGATCTAAATTCGCGTAATTTGGGAGCTCATAAATTATTTATTGATATGTAGTCGCCAAATAATTAATTTAATGCATTTTAAGTACAACTCTCTCTTAAGGCGGGAAGATGGGGTGGTTTTCTTGCGAAGGGGTTATAGCTCAATAAGCGAAATGCACGTGATTTAATAGTTTATTCTTAGAATATATAAGCTATAGGAATTATATCTGCAATACGATATATTTTAAGTTTTCTAAGCATTTTTCTCTTAAATTAAATCAATTAAAGGGTTGTTTGGGGGTGAATGGGATGAGCTTAAAAATCGAAACTATATCATTTAAAGAGCTCATAAATAGCTCGAAATTCTGCCGCAAAAATCGATTCAATATTCCTATTTTTAAGTAGGGGGGGACTGACTCAGCTCCCCCCACTAAAATATTAAATTCCTGCTCAGTGGAACGAGCTCAAAATTTTTAATTTGCGGAATACGAAAGCTCATAAATCAGGGCTATTTGTTTTTTAATTTTTGCAAGGGGGGGCAGCTCAACACGGGTAGTAAAGATAGTGATGATGATATCCAACGCCCGATTTGGAGATGGCACTTACAGAAAAATCAAAGATGAATAGTTTAAGCAAGGCATGACGAACATAAAATAAAGAGCAAAAAATAACGCATATAGTCAATAAAAAGCCACTTACTGTTAATAGTAAACTTATATTTATATTATATTTATAATAATTACATCTCCAAGTAAATCACAATAATTATTTAGATTTCAGAGATTTTAATTTGAGTTGGTTCTGACATTGTTCGATATAATTTAAAACTATGTTTTTGTGTTTTCTGCACTCGATGGAGCTGCATTCCATATCACAAAGAGAAATCATTAATTTTATATACTTCTCATTGATTTCGTAATATTGTAAATCGTTTGTACCACCTACAAACTTGTTCATTTCTTTCTCTACCTTCTTGGCTTCTTTTTCGATTCTTAAAACTTCTCTCACCTCGTCTGATACTTCAATGTCTACGCTGACAGTATCTCGATCAAAACTATCGTCTGATTCTTCATCTTCTTCTGTAATTGATGTAATACTTTTGTCAAGAGTGTTTGTAGATACAAACACATCACTGTCCTTGTCAACAGATTGTCTTTTCTCACCCAACAATCCTTCAAACTGCTTACCAAACACTTCATTTTGAAAACTTAGTCTTCTAAACCCCGTCTTGAAATTTCTTTCGATTCTCGTTAAATCTTCAACATCATGTTTATCATACTGTAGCTTACTCAGTCGTGCTGGATGAAAATCTGGTTCATATATGACCATCACAGTATCTTTTTGTTTCTTTCTCTTAAAATAACTGTCTTTTATTATAGAAAACATTAAATAGTTTCACAGGATCAGGCCCGCCGAGAGGGGGGTACAGCCGGTACATTTTACCGGGGCCCGGCGATGTAAGGGGCCCGGCGTCGGCCAAACCCAAGACGTAATTTTTCCTGTTTTTTTTTCTCCTCACTGTATGTGCATGATGCGTTTAGTTAAGCTATATTTAATATGACCTTTACCTCTACATATTTTGAAATATAGGGCCTAGTATTAAGGCGACTGATAATTTTGAGCCCGACGCAATATTTCGCTGTGAAATATTTAATATTGTCATAGATTGTATAATAAGCAACTTAATCAGAAGATTTAATGCGGCAATTGAAATTCATTACCTATTTAACATTTTATGTTAAATAGGTAATGAAACATTAAATTTTATATTAATTAATATTAAGAAAAAATTTTATATATTGCGCGAGTTTTATAAAGAAGACGATAGAGCGATATACAAGGAGAATATTTGTGAATCTCAACTTTCTCCAATAGATTTACTTAATAAAATTAAACATCCTAAATTGGAATCATTACTTTCTAACGTCGTTATAGCGTCAAGAATATTTTACATATTACCGGTGGTAGTCGCCAAAGAGAAAAGATCCTTTAGTTTTCTTTCTCGAATAAAAAGATGATATGTATGAGAACTACAATGAAACAGGATCGATTAACTGGTGTAGTAACTTTGTGCATTGATAATGATTTATTAAAATCATGCGATTTTTCGAAAATTATAGACATCTTTGCCAATCAAAAAACTCGAAAAGTTTGCAAATATTTTTACTATAAAAACATAATCAAAATTTAATAAAAGTTATATTTGAAATGTTTCTTATTATTTATTATTGATAATTTTATTTCTATAAAAATTTTCGCTCTTGACTTTTTGACCGGGCCGGCTCTTCCCTTCTTACCGGGGCCCGCTCATCCCTCTCGGCGGCTCTTGCCCAGGATGCATAGGCGCTATTCAACAGATACTCGAAAAACGCCGTAAACATAACCTAAAAACTAATATATTGGTGATTTCGCGCAAAGAATACGAAATAGTCAACACAATAAAAGTAAGAAAGTTACAGTATCTGGAACACGTAAGAGATTGTTTATATGCAGGCGGTTTGCCAACGTCGACGCCGAGATTTACCTGTTTTCCCCCTGTTTTACTTGATCTCACCCTAATGCCGCCTTTGAAGTCACCAAGATAAACAGGAAGAAAACAGGTAGGTAAACTGCGACGTCGACGTTGGCAAACCGCCCTAGAACAAGGCCTAAGACTGATTAAGTGGAGCATAGAGCTTCAGTGAAAACGCACTATCGAGTTCTATTTTGCACTAAGGTCTTCACCTCATTTAACTTAATAATTTAATATCTTGACCTCTTATCTCGTCCAAGATTGATCTTCTCCAAGTTTGTGCTGCATTACCTCTTTTTCTTTTCCTTGGGGATTCCACTCTAGGGTAGTCTTTGTTAATACTGATAATACAGGGGAAAGAGGAAGAAGGATAACGTCATAGTTTAAAAATTTAAGGGACTGGTTTAAATACAGTTCCATAGAACTTTTCAGAGCAGCGGTAAATAGAGTAAAGATA
This sequence comes from Diabrotica virgifera virgifera, assembly GCF_917563875.1. NCBI lineage: Eukaryota > Metazoa > Arthropoda > Insecta > Coleoptera > Chrysomelidae > Diabrotica > Diabrotica virgifera. The sequence goes on from NC_065449.1 coordinate 13,539,831, forward strand.
GTAATGATGATATCCAACCTCCGATTGGGAGATGGCACTTAAAGAGAAAGATGAATAGATAAAGCAAAGCATGAAGAACAGAAGATACAGAGCAAAAACAACGCTATATAACAACGCTCAATAAAAGCCCACATACTGTTTATACTAAACTTATATTTAAAATATATTTATAATAATTACATCTCCAAGCAAATAAAAATAATTATTTAGACTTCAGAGATTTTAATTTGAGTTGGTTCTGACATTGCTCGATGTAACTTAAAACTCTGTTTTTGTGTTTTCTGCACTCGATGGAGCTGCATTCCATATCACAAAGAGAAATCATTAATTTTATATACTTCTCATTGATTTCGTAATATTGTAAATCGTTTGTACCACCTGCAAACCTGTTCATTTCTTTCTCGACCTTCTTAGCTTCTTTTTCGGTTCTTAAAACTTCTCTTACCTCGTCTGATACTTCAATGTCTACGCTGACAGTATCTCGATCAAAACTATCGTCTGATTCTTCATCTTCTTCTGTAATTGATGTAATGCTTTTGTCAAGAGTGTTGGTAGATACAAACACATCACTTTCCTTGTCAACAGATTGTCTTTTCTCACCCAATAATCCTTCAAACTGCTTACCAAATACTTCATTTTGAAAACTTAGTCTTCTAAACCCCGTCTTGAAATTTCTTTCGATTCTCGTTAAATCTTCAACATCATGTTTATCATACTGTAACTTACTCAGACATGCTGGATGAAAATCTGGTTCATATATTACCATCACAGTATCTTTTTGTTTCTTTCTCTTAAAACAGCTATCTCTTATTATAGAAAACATTAAGTAACTTCCTAGAATACCTAGCGTACATATTAACGTAACAAATATGAACCAGTAAAGTAGTGGATCCATATTGAACTGATCTTGATAATACCATTTTGAGTTATTGCTTTTATCGAGACTGGACTGATATATGGATTATAAATCAGACTTCGAAGATGTACTCGACATCTGATAAGGATTATAGATATCGATAATCTTATATGGATTGTGTTTGTAAGATATATTATTGCTATACACCTATCTATTACTTAAGAAGTAGATACTGGGTGAATCATCACATTCCTTTTACGATTTCTTCATGTACAATGTCCTTTCAGAACGTTGGTTGGCATCACAGCTATCTCAATTTTATTCACTTCCACCCTATGTAAATAGCATGCTTGTATCAACACCATACCAATCTCGCAAGTTCTTCAACCATGGAGTTCTTCTTCGTCCTTGACGGCGTTTGCCTGCTATTTTCCCTTGCATAATATTTTGTAGGAACCTATATTTGGGACCTCTCATTACATGTCCGAAATACTCTAGATTTCTCTTCTTGATTCTTTTTATAATCTCAGTAGTCTTGCTGAGACATTGTAGTATTGTGGAGTTTCCAATCTTCTCCATCCAGGAAACTTTTAAAATTCTTCTATAGCACCACATTTCGAAAGCCTCTGTCTAACTGATGTTACAAGTACCATGTGTATGTGTAGCATTTTCTCGGGAAGCATCGTCAAAAAGGTCACTGATGCTAAATCCATTAAAATTTTTTACTTATTAGTCCGGTCGGGTTAGACGAATAACAGGCCTAACCTTGCATTAGGAGCTGCCCCAAATTTTATTTTTCTAATCTTTAGGGAGGGTTAATATTAGTATAAATTTAAAATCTCGACTGAATTCCACTGTTGCGTTAGCCGCCATCTTGATTTTAAATGAGAACCGTTTTTGCTCAATATCTCCGCCATTTTCAATTTTTTGGCAAAAGAGTAGAAACTGAAATTGTTGAAATTGCGATTTTCTATAATTTCATTTATTATAATTTTTTTCGTACGGTCGATATTTTCCGAGTTAAGAGGGGAAAATAGTGACAGTTGGAGCATAATTATTGAATTATCTCGTTTATTATTAGTTCTACAACAAATATGTACCTATACAAAAATGAAGAGAACTAAATTCTACACAATTTTGATCTCTTTCATTTTTTTGCTAAAATTAATATTTAAGGTAGTAAGTATGCGGTAATGGCGCGAGCGTAAGACAGGATTGATGTTATAGCAATTGTTTTTGTTCAATATCTACGCCATTTTCAACTAAAATTGTTCAAAATATAATTTCCTACAATTTCTTTTTAACAATTTTTTTCATGCGGTTGATATTTTCCGAGTTACATGGGAAAATAGTAAAAAGTTGTGGGGGGAGCATAATTATTGAATTGAATTTTGTTTCCGAGCTGCCCCAAATTTTATAATTATATCCTTTAGGAGAGATCAGTAGTAGTGTAAATTTAAAATCTCGACTGAATTCCGCGGTTGCATTAGCCGCCATATTGATTTTAAATGAGAACTGTTGTTGCTTAATATCTCCGCCATTTTCAACTTTTCGACATAAATGGTAGGAAAGAAAATTGTTGGAAATGCAATTTCCTACAATTTCTTTGGCACAATTTTTTTATACGATCAATATTCTCCGAGTTAAGGGGAAAAATAATGGAAGCGGAAGGGAAGCATAATTATTGAATTGTCTCATTTATTATTAACTTTACGACATAATTGTACATAAACAGAAATAAAGAGAATTATATTTTATACAATTTTTGAAACTTCCAATGAAACGTCAACCAAACTAAGTATATAAAAGACATAAAAAGACATTATATGCATTAAGTTCACTTAATTTTATTAACTAGCGGGTTTTATTGGTTGAATTTGTCGGTCGATATTTTAAGTTTTATTTCAGCTAATATATCGTGATGTTTCAACAATTTTTTTTTAAATTTTGGACCCTGTTGGGGGGAATTTTCCCATTTCCCCCTCTTGTAGACCCGCCACTGGTTCTCTCGAAAAATTTGTAGTAAATCGTAATTGCAACAATTTCAGTTCTTACACTTTTAGTCGAAAAGTTGAAAAGGCGGAGATATTGAACAAAAACAATTGCTACAAAATCAATCCGGTCTTACGCTCGCACCTTTACCACATACGCACTACCTTAAATGTTGATTTTATCAAAAAAATGAATGGCATCAAAATTGTACAAAATTTAATTCTCTTTATTTTTGTATAGGTATATATATTTGTTGTAAAGCTAATAATAAACGAGATAATTCAATAATTATATAATTATGCTACAACTGTCACTATTTTCCCCTCATAACTCGGAAAATATCGACCGCACGAAAAAAATTATAATAAATGAAATTATAGAAAGTCGTATTTTCAACAATTTCAGTTTGTACACTTTTTGTCAAAAAATTGAAAATGGCGGAGATATTGAGCAAAAACGGTTATCGTTTCAAATCAAGATGGCGGTTAACGCAACGGTGGAATTCAGTCGAGATTTTAAATTTATACTAATATTGACCCTCCCTAAAGATTAGAAAAATAAAATTTGGGACAGCTCCTAATGCAAGGTCAAATGCTATCCCGACTGGGCTATATTACTCATTGTTTCGTATACAATCTTATCCCAAATATAATATGTACTAGTATTGATCTCTAACAAATAATGTTTTTTTTTATTTTTTGGTAATTTGTTTATACGCAAGCTATCCAAAAATTACATTACGTTTTGGAATAGAAAAAAGAACAAATACAAGAAAAATATTTTATTGTATACATTTGAAAGAGACACTCAACTACTATTCTACATAATCTCACAACAAATTCAGGCACTTATCATAGTGGTGAACTAGCTTTGAAATACCATTGTCATAAAATTCTGCCGCCTGAGACTTCAACCAGGTGTTCAACGCCGCTCCGTAGCTCCGCATCGTCATCAAAGAGCTGCGTTGCAAGCCAGGTGTTCATTTCTCGAAACAGGTGGTAGTCGCTAGGTACAAGATCCGGACTATACGGCGGATGAGGATACAAACCCCAACTTGAATTGAAGAGACACAATAGTTGGCCGTCCACTTCGTTCTTCATCGTGCGCATTGTTTCGTCCATTTTTGAATTGAATGCACCATTGACGCACTCTACCTTCAGTGAATATATTGTTCTCATCAACAGCAGAAATTTCGCGATAAATTTCAATTGGTTTGTTGTTTCACCTCACAACTGGCTGGGTTTTCGCTACTGAACGGAGGAACGCCACGATGCTAAGATGGCAGCGCTAGCCCCGCCCCTAGCGGCTACAGATCAAAACTTAACGAAATTTCTGGATAGCACTTATAATTATTTCTTTTGTACTAGATGCCTTTCCATTTATTTATAATATATAAAACAGACTATGAGGTCTTCAGAGTTTCATAGCAAATTGTTCTGCAGCTCTCTATTTAATCCGTGACTTTTTTTTGGGAGGTGGGAATCTTCGCAAGACCGTCTGGGAAAGTGTCCCAGGTGTGTCGGATTCAGTCCGTCCTACTTCATCTAGACTACCGCCTACCGACTAAACCCACCCCCTCTTTCTCCAGCCGACGAGTCTGGAACCGCTCTTAGCGAGCATGTCTGACCCGTCGACCTTACTCCTAACTCCCCTCTGGCACTCTTCGCGTGCGTTCCATGGATTGGATGGCCTCCCGCACAAGCCTTGCGCCAGACCGGTCGGTGAAGTGACCGTCCACGCGCATGTGCGGGCTGGGCGACCAGTGTGCCACCCATCTACAATGGAACTGGCAAAACATAACCAGTTGGCAATTACGAGTAACACCAATCATTAATACATTCATCAATTCACACTCGCACTCATACCCATTTACTCTAGGTTAAAAAGGGAGGCAGTCAGCGAGGTGGGATGTAAAATGTCCTCCCCCACTATCTGCCCCAGGACAGAACAAACAAAGAAATAACAAAGAAACGGAAAATAGACAGAACGAAAACAATACCCAAGACAGTCGGCATGGACCAGATGTAGAGTCGTCCCCAAACTGCGTATCTGTTACGACGTGCACCAAATAAATAAATGACGAAGTAGTTTTCAATCCTAATAGTAAATTATTAATATTGAAAATATTAAAAATATTACTAAAATATTTTTAAATTGAAAACTTATTGGTACACTTTCCTGGTGACACCTCCAAGACTTCTACAATTTGCAAGTCAAATGGATGCTGCAGTGAAGACGAGAGGGAAGGAATTCTACACTATGCAATTCACATCCCCCGTCTGCAGCTGGTAAAGTTCCAGCTGGAAGACGGGGGATGTGAATACTTGGATGTGAATACTTGGAACTTTACCAGCTGCAGACGGGGGATGTGAATTGCATAGTGTAGAATTCCTTCCCTCTCGTCTTCACTGCAGCATCCATTTGACTTGCAAATTGTAGAAGTCTTGGAGGTGTCACCAGGAAAGTGTACCAATAAGTTTTCAATTTAAAAATCTTTTAGTAATATTTTTAATATTTTCAATATTAATAATTTACTATTAGGATTGAAAACTACTTCGTCTTTCAATGCCAGATGGCGCTAGCCACCTACTATCATCACTTCAGTTGCAATGGGTGGGAAAACCTCTCGATACGAATCAGTTAAAATATGGAGAACAGTGCCTACGTTCCTTCCGATGAAGGCTCCAATAAGAGCCGAACATCGCGATTCAAGGGACTGGACTGCACTCCGTATTCTAATTGAAAAGTAGGATTGTTTTGCCTTCGCATTGCAACTGAATAAAAATGGTATACATTTTTATTTTAAATAAATAAATGAATAAAATTTGTTAAAAACGATACGATAAAAAAATTGTAGAAATAATATTGATTACATTAATAAATAAATAAATAAATAAATAATCCGTTAGCCACTTTGCTATGGACTGTCACAAGAACCTCATTTTTTTCCATTATTTTTTTTTATCATTTTTAAAAAAAATTTTCATATATTTTTGAATGTTGTAATAAATTACAATATTTCATTATGTTTTAGTGACGATGATTTCCTTGGGAGATCCAATCGCTTCAAACGCTGTCCTGTCAGCCCTTCAGATCAACAGCCGCGACAAAATCATCTCCATCAAAGAAAAAGCCAACGCCGACTCCAACTTCGTCATCACGCACATCATCAAACAGATCATCCACGAGAAGAACCGTTTGTGTCTGGTAAACTTCCACAATCCCATCGAACACTACCAGAGTATCGGCAAAAAGTTGGGCTATGATCTGCTGAAAGCTGTAGATGATGGTTTAGTAAAGGTTATAGAACCTATCAAAGACATTGTTGAGAATATTGGCTGTGAAGATAGTTATTTACAAGAAAATAAGGAAAACATAGTTAAAGACTTATATTTTAATATAAAAGATTGCGTGAATGCATTGAAAACAGACGGTAAAGTAGTGTATCTGTTAATAGACGATTTGAGCCATTTACACGACTTAGATATAGATATTAAGCACACATTATTATTCGTACACTATTGCATAAGCCTTACAGACCGTGATGACGTTTGTTTCATCCTGAATAATCACGTTTCCACACATACAGACAATATTATTTCAAAAAACTTGGATTATGTCGCAGATGTCAACGTCAAAGTGTCTTCACTGAAGACTGGAAAGTCTCAGGATGTCACTGGGTATCTGAACGTGAGAAGAGGTAACGATCTCAGCTGTTACCACTACAAAGCCTTTGATAGGGGCATCAAAACGTTCCGACCTGGAGAGTCTATTCATCATTTATATAAATAACTTTTAGAAGTAATGTTTGGAATGAGAGCTTGCGCAGCAAACTGCAAAAAGTATGAGACTTTATCGTTCTAATTGTTTTGTCAGATTTAACCTTCTTTATTGACAGTCTCATCCACTTCAATTTTAAATTTAAATCATATTCGTCTTTACATTATATCCTCACATTCTGTCCATTCTTTTGTACTAGATTTGTTTGATTTACAACATTTTTTTTGTTCTATGTTGATTTCTGGTCTACTGGTATAATAACACCAATTTTATACGATTTATCCTCTATACATAGCAGTAGTTCTGAGTAATTTCTTATGGAAATTAACACGAAAAACGGTAAGGTCTAAAGTTACAGCTTCAAAAGAAACCTTTCACAGTTCTTTAATTATTCACCATCGTTACCAGTCTATAGGACTTTTCAGCGCGTCTTATTTGTTTCGAGCTTCTGTCATATGTTGTATAATCCGTGTATAATATTAATATACGACATATGACGGAAGCTCGAAACAAATGAGAAGCATTGAAAAGTCCTATTTACTGTGACGTGAAATTTGCTATATTTTACGTGAACTTAACGTAGGACGTCATATTTCACCTACTATATGAAGTTTCACATAAAATATCACGTTTTACTTCATATTTTAACGTAGAATGTCACTTTCACCTCATATTAATAACTTAAAATCATAGAGTATATATTAACATAGAGTGACCCTACCTTCCGCGCTTCCTGTCGACAAGATCTCATGGACTGGTTTGCGGCATCTCTTTCTAATAGGGCTTTTCATCGATTGTCATTTGTTTCGAGCTTCTGTCATGTGTCACATAATATTAATATATCTACGCCATACGTCTTTGGTTTGTATCATTGTTATATACCAATAACGTATGACGTAGATATATTAATATTATGTGACACATGACAGAAGATCGAAACAAATGACTGTGAATGAAAAGCCCTATACATTGTATCGAGAAACTAAGATGAGATTAAGTGTGAGTATAGGCACGGAAGGGGAGGACTACTGTCGCAGCTTTACAATGCCTAAGAGTGAGACAGCACTGATCCAAAGAAAAAAGATGGTGTCGTCACTTCGCTCTGAATAACACTCTCTCTATGATAATATATAACTCTATGCTTAAAATGTCACATTCCACACAACATAACTCGTTTCATGGTACATTTTAACGTAAAACGACACGTTTAATGTCATCTGTCAATTCAAATGTTATTTTCCACATAAAATAGCTCCTTCCACGTTCATTTTTACTTAAAGTAATAGAGAGATATTGCAAATTTAACACAGCCTACATTGCCCTATTTACACCGCGTTATTTTGACAGAATTGACATTTTTCAGACGTTTCATAAAAACAGATATTGCTCAACATTTTGGTTGCGGTATTTTTACGGTTCGATTAATAGTTGTTTTTCGAATTTGTATACAATTTAAAATGGATCAAGACTTATAAGCTCTCTTTTTCATCATCACGTAGCGCTACAACACTGGGTGGGCCCTGGCTGACTGTACAACTTTCTTCCCATTTTTTTCGGTCTTCCATCAACATCTCTTCGATTTCTTTACAAATCTCTCGTTATGAAGTCTGTGCACGTGGCCTGCCCATCTTAGTCGCTGTGATTTAATTTCTTGGAAAATTCCACACCTGTAATTTTGAACCAATCAAAATACGTTATTTTGACAGATCACCATGGCAACGGAGGTATTTTATCGGAAATTTTTTGCTCGTGGGGTACCCAACAGCGAATTATAGTGGAAATTTTTGACGTTTACAATAACAGAACATTTTTGACAGACTGGTTTTTATTTGTTTACATAATTTAAAATAAAACGCCAAAAAATAATTTTCTATCACTTGTAGTTACTCAAAACTTATGTAAAATTGAAGAATATACTATTTTCTATCTTGAAATGGTATTCCTATGCAACTACAATGAGTAGAAATTACGAATTTGAAAACCTAAATAATTGCTGACAAAGCTATGGCGCGCTATTAATCTGTTCATGCAGCTTTGGATTTTCAAATGCAAATTTGGTGTGGAATTTTCTTACCGAATACCACGCGAAGTCAAATTAATACCCGGAAATTTTTTGACCTCTAGTGGTATTACTAGTGACAATACTAATATACTATTATAGCTCACATTTTGGTGAATGCTAATAATGAAGACATCGAGTTTATTATTTTGCATAACCTTCTGGGAGATAAACATAATATATTACATGCTCAAAATCAAGAACTTGATGTAGATTGTAGATGGAAGGAAGGTTTGGATTTTCTTTCAAATATCGAGCAAGAAAAACAAATGATCCTTGAGTGTTCTTATAATAAACGATTTTCCTGTTGCACTTTTCATGTTTTCCTGAACTAACGTCCAATTTTCTGGATAGGTGATTTGATTTTGACCTAAAACTTGTTTAAATAAACACAAATCGTCATCAGGCGTAAATTTGACTCATTTACTACTGTCTGAGGTATTCATTTTAGAAAATTATTACAAATAAACTTGGTTTAAATGAAATACGAACAACAAACGTAACCTAAGAAAGAAAATAGCGCAACGAATACCGCACAGCGCAACGGCTCCCCTATTAACGGCAGGCCGTGTTTCCAATAACGCAGTGTAAGCCAAATATCACATCTGCGCATGCTCTACTGTCAAAATAACGCGTGCTGTAATCATACATATAATAACCTGTAGATTAGGCTAGCTATGGGCCGCTCTGTGCATCGAGGTGTAACGCCGATATCAAGGACACCATTGATCAATATTCATTTTGAGTGGTCTAGCCATCTTTGTCCGTCATAGAGCGGTATCGCTTAGTAAAAAGAGATAGATAGACCACCGATCGACTACCGCGCGTTACGCTTTTTTGCTCAGTTTGCCTTGTCTACGGTGAACGTGTCTCTGGATGTAATACCGCAAGTGCAAAAGTGACTCTGCAATATCTCTTTACTGTCACATTTCACGTAAAGGTGACGTTAAACTTTATATTTTACTAAATTTTACGTTTTATATATCACATTACACTTAAAATGGCATCTTTCCCGTCACATTCTGACGTAAAATGTCATATTTCACTTAAAATTCATGTGTAACTTTTACTTAAAATTTGATAATTTACGCTGATTATAGTTTTTACACATATAATGTAAAAAAATCAATTCCGGGAGTGAGGGCGGTTTGACTATCGTATCGGGGGTTTCTGTTACTATTATGGACCTTGGCATTTTTCCCTGATCGCTTCCATAAGGACTGGCTTACATACTTATGTTTTATTAACGTTTCTATTGTAATAGGGTGTACCAGGCATAAAACTCTATAAGAGAGTGAACACTTACGTTGAATGCTTCGACAAATTGTACTCTACATATATTTTTTGGTTCCTTTTTGAACAATCGAAAAAGAACCTCGTTTTAGACTTCTAGTCTCTTCAAATCAAATCCCCTGGTAATGGAGATATCTATCTCTGGAGTGTACAAATTGGTCACCCTGTACAAATTTTACTCAAATTCAAGTGCCTCGTGAAAAAGTTCTTCTCTCGATTGAACCCCAGTATACTTTTTTTATTGTACTCGTTGAAAAAGGCTACAAATATATAGACAAAAGCAAAACTATGTTACAAAATTTCTTAAGAATATTTTTATATAACCTGTTGTGCTTAGATATTTTATAATAGTGTCTTTTTACACAAGTAGCATGATGCTTAGACTGATAGTAACTGTCTTGTTCCACTTTTGCTCGCTTAGCTTAGCCGCGAGGCTTCATCAAACAGCGGATGGGAGTGGCTTGTATCGTTGGTTACCAACCTTCTCCTTTGAGTAGTACCATCTGCGTTACCGAATGAGAAGGAAGGTACACAAGTTAAAATGCACAACTAAAACTAAAATAAACAAAATGAAAGACTTGTGAACTGTTTACAACGCTCTCATACGTTAAGTCGGGATCTCACGGAATGTGGCATGTCGTTCTTTGCCAGTTTCGCCAGAAAATTCCGTCGGGACATTCCGATGGACCTTGTCCCCTCGAGTATCGCGTGTACGCCACCAGTGTTGGCCGTAGAAATTCTAGTAAGTTGGTTAATTCGTACGATATAAAAATTCCAACACAACGTCGTTAGACCACTCCATAGTATAATTACTGGCACTGATCGTACCAGCCCATAGCCGCATTGAGGGGGTAAGGACCTACTGTGTATCAGCTTTTGACTGGCTTTGAACTATGTTGATTTACCGACAAATGATGGGAGTTCCCGCCGACCATAAAGCGAGGGTTCTGTCGTAGCCCACGAATCATAAATCACAAATTTTGACGGAAAGAACGGTATTTCACGTTGTGTTGATTATCGTCTTCAGTTTTTATCTTTTTCTATTGCATATTTTCTATATCTCTTCGCCAACTGTTATCTGGTGGTTTCGTGAGATCCCGACTTTACAGGTCTCACTCGCTGTATGACCAATCCTCTGCTTTAGCAAAGACCACAAATTCTGCTCCTTTTACTAGAATAACAAATTACGTTTTAGATTTTTTGTAACAGATTTTGCTGTAGATTTTTTATTAATATTTTACACAATTATTATTGTTAATATTGTTCAGTAGGTTTTAGATTGTTAAATGATTTGATATTGTTTTAAATATCTTTAGCTGTATTTTCTTTCGGTTATTTTCATTTTTATTTTGTTATGTTAATTGAGCTAATTGACTAATATAGGCCAGTTTTGTTGTAAATATATAAAGAAATTTTTAAATTTGTTTAAAATTTTTAATACGAGTTGAATATGACTTTTTTGTTGAAATTATTTTGCTGGCCTATGTTATTCATCTTAACATTATAAATAAAAAATATAAACAAATCTGTTTTTTCCTTTCTGAAATATAAATGTTTTGTTGAAGAGTGTAAATCTTTAAGACGGATATGTAATACTATAAAAATTCTATTCTTCGTTTATATTGGCGTGGTGTGGGATTATTTCTTCGTAATGTTTCGTTTGTGATTGTGTGGGCAATATTAAAGGTGTTAAGGCTCTTTTTCATTATTGCTTTCTACAATTTTTTCTCAATTTTTAATTCTCTTGAATATGTATTATATCAAAAACCAAGGCAGCAATTAAAGAGTGTACAATGATATGGAAGAGCGGCGGGAAACGAATGCCGAAATAATACCCAAGACAGCCGACAACATATTTGGAAGGGGTAGGTAGAAAGGGCAAAAACATGGTATGACGAGGAATGTCGGAAACAGCTGGAAAAAAGAAAAACAAGAAGGAAGACATGGATACAACTATAAACAGACAAAAGTAAAAAGGAATACGACGACTGCCGAAAAGAAAGAAGAAAAATAATACGCACAAAGAAAAGAAACTATCTTCTTCTTCAAATGCAAATCCACTAATGGATGTTGGCGATCACATTTTCCATTAACTCTCTGTTTCTTGCAATGTGGATCAGTGATTGTATGTCGGTAATCCCTGTCCATTGCCTTATGTTTCGGAGCCAGGACATTTTCTTGCGTCCTATTCCTCTCTTGCCTTCAATTTTACCCTGGATTATAAGTTGAAGGAACTGGTATTTTTCGTTTCGCATGATGTGACCCAAATACGCCGTTTTTCTTTTCTTGATGTTTTCGAAAAGCTGACGTTCTTGGTTGATTCTTTTAAGGACATCCACATTTGTGACTTTCGCCGTCCATGGTATCTTTTCACATTTCGAAGGCTTCTAATCTGTTTATATCCCTCGTTTTGAGTGTCCAGCCCTCTATGCCATATAGCAGCACCGACCACACGTAGCATTTAGTAAACCTTAGTCTCAGTGTAAGGTCGAACTCTGAGCAGCTCAGTACCTTCCTGAATTTTACGAAAGCTTGTCGAGCTTGCTCAATGCGACATTTTACTTCCCTGTCCGATGCCCAGTCTTCAAAAAGTCACGTTCCTAGGTATTTGAATTTGCTCACTCTCTCAATGGACTTAGTATTCAGTGTTATGGTGGAGTTTTCAAATGCATCCAAGTTTCTGGAGATGATCATGAATTTGGTCTTTTTGGTATTAATCTCTAATCCCATTCGCTTACTGTATTCTCCGATTATAGTGACAAGTTGTTGAAGATCTGCTATGTTGTCGCAAATTAAGACAGCATCATCAGCATATCGTATGTTGTTGATTAATACTCCATTCACTTTGATTCCCATCTCTGCATCTTCCAAAGACTCTTGAAATATGGCTTCCGAATAAATGTTAAATAAAAGAGGGGAAAGCACACATCCCTACCGAACACCCCTTCTTATATGTATGGATTTGGATATAGAATTGTCTATTTTTAATTGTGCTGCCTGATACCAGTACAAGTTTTCAATGCATCTTATGTCTTTTTGGTCTATATCAAGCTTCTTGAGGATCTGCATTAGCTTGTGATGTTGGACACGATCAAACGCTTTCTCGTAGTCTAGAAAGCACAGGAATACGTCCTTCCTCTGATCGTAACAATTTTGGACCAACACCTGTGTTGCTACTATTGCTTCTCTTGTTCCCAAACCTTGCCTAAACCCAAACTGAGTTTCACTGATGTCCCATTCACATTTTTTGTATAATCTTTGATGTAGTATTTTTAAGAATATTTTTAAAGTGTGACTCATCAGGCTAATGAGTCTGTGATCCTCACATCTTTTTGCATTGACTTTTTTGGGTAGGGGAATAAATGTAGAGAGCAACCACTGCTGAGGATAGCAACCAGTTTCATAAATAAAATTAAATATTTTAATTATTTTTATAAAGAAACTATGAACAACAAAAATATGGAGAGAGACCGACCCAAACCAGGCTCCAGAGAATTCTGTAAAGGAAAAGAGGACAAAGAACCAATTCTATTTCTACACTGTGAGACAATCGAGGCCATATGATAATCGACGGTAAAGAACGAACTGAAGAATGGAAAGGGTATTTCAGGAACCTTCTAAACATCATACAGGAAGAACAGCACAAAGAAGTCTATAATACAGCGGACATGCCTGTCATAAATTCCTCTTTTGAAGAAACCCAAAAGGACTTAAATAAGCTGAAAATGACAAAGCGCCGGGTACGGACGAAATACCAGCAGACTTTCTGAAATATGGGGGAGACGCACTACATCGCCAAATACACCAGTTAATAACTCATATATGGTTAGAAGAAAGGATACCAGCAAAATGGAAGGAAAACATCATAGTGCCCATCCATAAAAAATGGGACAAAACAAAATGCGCGAATTATAGACGAATTTCACTCCTAAACACGGCATATAAAATCCTCTCAAACACCTTAGTAGACTAACCCCTTATGCTGAAAATGTCCTAGGAGAATATCAAGCCTGTTTTAGGGCAAACAGATCAACAATAGATGAACTATTCACGCTGACACAGTTTTTGGAAAAGGGATGGAACTATAACAGACCCATACACAATATCTTCATAGACTTTCGACAGGCATATGATAGCGTAGAAAGAAGCCAACTATGGAATTCCATGGCCGCGTTCTCCATATCAAAGAAACTCATTCGGATTACCAAAGTCTGTATGGAGGTTGGAATATCTAAAATACGTGTAAATAATAAACTGTCTGGCAGCTTTGAAATCAACAGTGGACTCAAACAGGGTAATGCGTTATCTCCACTTTTAATCTTGTATTATCTCACAATAAAAACACTGAAAACTTTTGTTTTCTATACTTCCACAAAATTTATTATTTACAACTATGTGACTACAGCTGTTTCGGCAGAGTGCCTTTCTCAAGTGATATAATTTACAATATGTTTGCCTTTTTAAGTCTCTAACTGAAGAGGTTGAGGAGTGGGGAGCTGTTTGTCTCGAGTTAGTCATTCAGAATTATATCTGTATTTTTCAGTTTATTAATTTCCATAGATTCTAAAAAAGATAGCTTAAGGCCTTTATTTTGGATATGCAGAATTTGAAACTCTTCATTGAAAGAATGATTATGATCTAGAAGGTGAAGTGCGTATGTAGAAGTGTCTGTTTTTCTATTGTTGAAAGCCCTTTTGTGTTCTTGTATCCGTTTGTCAAAAGTTCTGCCAGTTTGACCGATGTACGTTTTCGGACAGTTACCACAAGTTAGTTTGTACACACCACTCTGTAGTTGCTTTCTCTTTCGGCTTTTATTGTTCTTAATATATTTGCTTAAGTTGTTAGTTCTGAAAGCTGGTATTATTCCTTTCTTTTTTATGTATCTGGCTATTTTTGTTGTTATCTTGCCAGTATATGTGAGAGAGCAGAAGGTACTGGGTTCTTTCTGTGGTGGTGGATACACTAATTTCAGGGCTTTCTTATGGAGTTTTTGATTTAAAATTTTGTTAACTGTTTGTTCGTTATAGCCGTTGTTTACTGCTATTTGTTTAATGATGTTTAGTTCTATCTCGAAGTTATTTTTTGTCATGGGAATTTCTGTCCGTCTATGTATCATGCTATGGTAGGCTGCTAATTTGTGTTGTGTAGGATGAGATGATGAATTGTGTATAGTTGTGTCAGTATGGGTAGGTTTATGATATACGGAGAACTCATGTTTGTTGTGTAGTCTGGTAATCGTTACATCTAGAAAGTTTATGGAATTATTCTCTTCTGTTTCTATTGTAAACTCAATATTACTATGAAGTGAATTAATGTATGATAGAAATTGGTCAAGTTGTCTGTTAGTTCCTGTAAAGCATACTAGTATATCATCCACGTATCTCCACCAATATAAGAACTGTTTAAATACGGGATGTTTAGAAATTGTTGTTTCAAGTTGGTTCATAAATATATCTGATAGTAATGGGCTTAGAGGATTACCCATAATAAGTCCTGCACTGTTGTTTGTGTATATTTGATTATTGAATTCAAAATAGTCTTGATTTATGCAAATTTCAAGGAGGTGTAAAATTTCATATATTTATGAACCAACTTGAAACAACAATTTCTAAACATCCCGTATTTAAACAGTTCTTATATTGGTGGAGATACGTGGATGATATACTAGTATGCTTTACAGGAACTAACAGACAACTTGACCAATTTCTATCATACATTAATTCACTTCATAGTAATATTGAGTTTACAATAGAAACAGAACAGAATAATTCCATAAACTTTCTAGATGTAACGATTACCAGACTACACAACAAACATGAGTTCTCCGTATATCATAAACCTACCCATACTGACACAACTATACACAATTCATCATCCCAACCTACACAACACAAATTAGCAGCCTACCATAGCATGATACATAGACTGACAGAAATTCCCATGACAAAAAATAACTTCGAGATAGAGCTAAACATCATTAAACAAATAGCAGTAAACAACGGCTATAACGAACAAACAGTTAACACAATTTTAAATCAAAAACTCCATAAGAAAGCCCTGAAATTAGTGTATCCACCACCACAGAAAGAACCCAGTACCTTCTGCTCTCTCACATATAATGGCAAGATAACAACAAAAATAGCCAGATACATAAAAAAGAAAGGAATAATACCAGCTTTCAGAACTAACAACAACTTAAGCAAATATATTAAGAACAATAAAAGCCGAAAGAGAAAGCAACTATAGAGTGGTGTGTACAAACTAACTTGTGGTGACTGTCCGAAAACGTACATCGGTCAAACTGGCAGAACTTTTGACAAACGGATACAAGAACACAAAAGGGCTTTCAACAATGCCGAAACAGCTGTAGTCACATAGTTGTGAAAAATAAATTTTGTGGAAGTATAGAAAACAAAAGTTTTCAGTGTTTTTATTGTGAGATAAAATGAACTTCCATCAAGTAATGGTCGAATCCATCAATCTTGTATTAGAGAAAGCCACGAGGTCGGCTGAAATAAAAATACAATTGCTATCGGGTCAAGGTCTCGCTACTACTAGCATATGCAGATGAAATTGATCTCGTTGGAGACTTCATTAAAGACATTTTCAACAAAATGGAATGAGCAACAAGTGAAGTAGGGCTGAAGATTAATGAAGAGATGTACTAACATAACATATGGATGCGAAACGTGGACCATGACCAAAGTAATCAAAGAAAAGCTTAGACGTTTTGAACGAAAAATTCTTAGAAACTTTTTGGACCTCACCACAAACCAGTATAGAATCAGAACCAATATCGAATTGCTCTCTACAATGACGCCGATATTGTTCAAGAAATTAAATCACAGCGACTAAGATGGGCATGGGCAGGTCACGTGCACAGACTTCATAACGAGAAACTTATAAGACTGGTATGGGAGGAGATTCCTACAGGCAAAAGACCACTCGAACGTCCCAGAATGCGATGGAGAGATAACATCCAAGCATATCTCCGGAAAATGAACATTCCATTTGACTCTAGGTTGATGGAAGACCGAACAAATTGAAAAAAAGTTGTACAGTCAGTCAAGGCCTACCCAGGGTTTCCAGTTTCCCTAAGAAGAATGGAACGGTGGTTACTTAGACTGACTCCCAGAGACAGGATTATAAATGAGTAAATAAGAAGGGCAGGCGCCATAGGGTGGCTGAAGTGGAACTGGGCGGGACATGTGGCCAGAATGAACGACGCGTGGTGTGCCCAAAAAAAAATACAGTGTAGAGACCACGAGCAGAAAGACGAAGCAGAGGTAGACAACTGCTCACACATCCAAAACAATGGTTTAAGTATCTTCTCTTACATGCAATGTATATTTTCAATAAAATAAAATTTATATTCTTCTTCTTTCAGCTGGTGACACCTTATGCTCCTGAGAGGCGTCGGCGATCAGTTTTTTTTAACTCTATATCCATTTCTTCCGGTTCCTGGTCAATTCTTTTATTTCTCATGGTTTTTCCTGCCAATGTAGGTATTGAACTATTGATAGTAGAAGGCAGAAAACCAAGAGAAAGATCTTTAACACGATGGGCAGATCAAGGTGTTCATCTGGTACAGCCAGTGGCGGATCTAGACATTTGCCTTGGGAGGGGAAATTTGCCTTAGGGGGGGGCTTCCAATGAAACATCAACCGAAAGACATAAAAAAGATAAACCCAAACTATTCTCCTTTTCATGAACATTTTTCAGTGCGTCACAAATTATAGAAAAAAAGGTAAGTCCGTGATAATACACATTTATGACATTTATTCTAACGTGACATTTTAGTTAAATCTGACAGTTGTCAAATTTTATTTTCAATTTGGAATAAAACCAAATCAATTGTGTCTATTGCATTTATAAAATGGTATTTTCTTTCATTTGTATAGTCTTATAAATTGTACAGATTATATTGATAATATTATTATTTTATTTAATAAATAATTCTTTTTTGATTATGGCGCCATCTATCGACAACTAGAATAATCACCGAACTAGAATAATTACCGAAGTATTCCCAGACGTGCCTTTTTTTCTGTCACATACAATTTAATGCGTTAGAGAGAAATCGAAAAACTGTGACGCACTGAAAGATGATCATGAGAAAAAGAATACATACTATACTTATAAGGCATAAACAATAACTTATATGGATTAAATTCCCTTCAATTTTACTAACTAGCGTGTGTTTATTGGGTTGAATTTGTCTGTCCGTGGTTTAAGATTCATGTCGGCTAATATATTTTTATGTTTTAACAATTTTTTTCTTTTATTTGGGACCTTGTTAGGGGGAAATTTCCCCTTTTTTCCTTCCCGTAGATCCGCCACTGGGTACAGCATCGCAGCCAATGGAGCCAGCAAACTACAGTGTTTAGTGTATCACCACGCCCTGACCAGGGCTCAAGGAATGAGGAGATAAAAGGAAGATAACTTTATAGTCTTGCTTGTATTATGTCTGCCAGTTTATTATCGTATATTGTACTTTTTTCGATTGTTTATTCATAAATAGAGAGAACACTTTACAAAACTACAAATACTCGACTCTATTAAACATTTCTGCTTCAGGAAAGTATGTTTCGTCAAGTTATTTAATCAAATATTTTGATAATCAAGTTTCCGTCACTGGACGTAACGTTCAAGGTGACCCAATAATGTTCCGTTGGATTGAAGAATCCGCTACAATTTTGGCTAACTTTCCAGCCGTTGTAAGTTGGGTGAGTTTCGTTAAAGAGCAGCGAGAAAGCGGTCAATCTTTTGGTTTGGTTGGTTGGGTACAGCTGGTAGGTTTCTAGTAAGGTTTCCCGTGCTGTCACTGTGTAGTCTATGTTGGGTACGTTGCTGCTGATTACGTTAACTTCAAGCTGAAAAGAATTTGGTATAGTCGTACAAGCTATCAGAGTGTCATTTAGTCAGGTATTTTTCGACGTGTGAAATTATATAAACAGGGGATCATTTCATAAAACAGGTAGATCCCTTGTTTATGGAATTTCACACCTCGAAAAGTAGCACCCGCTGAGCAGAATATTAATGAGTTTCTTAGATAGCTGGTACTACTATATGCAGTTTAATATTTTTTCAAGAAAAATATCATATAATACAGATATTTGTTTTAGTACTCTGCATTTAATGGATATACTCTCTGTCTATAAGACCCTCTGTCGTGTTTTGAGAGTTATTTATAATAAGTAGGTAGGTGTAGGTACCCTGAAAAACATTATAGACGACTATTAATGAGATAAGATGAAATTCATGAGCAGTAATACCTATATTATATTGCTTGGTATTTACTTATCCAGTGCATTTTTAAACAATGTTTTTTTGGAAAAGCTGCTAAAATCTTTTTATTATGCATACTTCATTGTAACTTAATTGTTTCTGGATACATATCATCTGGTCCTGGGGCTGGGGCTTTGTTACATTTTAATAGTTTGATACGGTGTAAAATTGCAGCTTTCAAAATACTTACTTGGGCCATATGGTGTGGACTTTTTTTTTTCTGGGATGGGCTGTTATTTTCTTATTCTTCATGTACCATGTCCTTTCAGAACGTTGGTTACCATCATAGGTATCTTAATTTTATTTATTGTCACCCTAAATCAACCATGAAGTTCTTCTTCGTCCTGGACTGCGTTTGCCTACTATTTTCACTTGAATAATATTTTGTAGCAACCTATATTTGGGACCTCTCATTAAATGTCAGAAATATTCTAGCTATCTCTTCTTGATTCTTTTTATAATCACAGTAGTCTTGCTGAGACATTCTAGTATTGTGGAGTTTCGAATCTTCTCCATCCAATCTTCTTCTTTAAGTGCCGTGCCCAAATTTTAGGCATGGGTAGCTTCCATGACAATTTGCCGATATCGTTCTCGATCTTGCGCGGCATGTACTAATTGATCTGCTGATAAGACAGGCCATTGACTCCATCCAATAAACTCTTAAAATTCGTCTATTGCACCACATTTCGAAAGCCTCAAGGCGATTTAGATCGATGTTATTCACAGTCCAAGACTCGACATTATACCTACAGTAAGACCGAGAACACGTAGCAGCGAAGTAGTCGGATCCTTAATGCCAATTTTAGGTCCCTGTTAAATAATACTTTACACATTATTCTAAAAGCGGCTCTTATTCGGGGGATTTTATTAAATGATCAAATTACCATAACATATCACCGGCAATTACTATTTTTATCTGGTCTCTGGCATTG
The DNA here is from genome assembly GCF_917563875.1 of Diabrotica virgifera virgifera. Taxonomy (NCBI): domain Eukaryota; kingdom Metazoa; phylum Arthropoda; class Insecta; order Coleoptera; family Chrysomelidae; genus Diabrotica; species Diabrotica virgifera. The sequence goes on from NC_065449.1 coordinate 13,560,031, forward strand.
AATTGAATAGATGGCAATAAACAGATTTACTTATTATGGGACTTTTTCATTTATCATGTTTCAAAGACTTTTAATAATTTTCGATTCCAAGTAATTCTGCCATATTTATGTTTCAGTTATTCAGTTATCAACAGGACACAAAATTCAATATTTATGTTTAATCTTAAACTCTTCCTTAAAAACAGTGTCAGTAGACACCAGGCGAGGTCTCAAGGAGGGGGCACAGAGCCGTGCGGTATATCTTTTAAATATGATGCAAATCTTCGAAATGCCGCCCCTTAAATTAATATTATTGAAACTTAACATTTATTTTTATTAAATGAAACTAAACATAATGAACGAAAATTCTTATTTTAAAAATAAAACATATTTACTTTAAAGGCGCAAACAAAGGAAATTATTGTTTATTCTAAGGGACTTTCACTTTTGTTTATTCTAATGTAATCTTTTATTCTGCGTTTAAATTTTTCAGAAATATTTATTAGTTTTTTCAGTATTTGAAAAGAATGAATGCATTTAAAAAACGTTGGACCGAGATTTTGCACACGACATTTTAACATTATATTAACAAATATTTACAAAAATTGCCATTTTACCCTTCTGACTTTAATTTTGGCAAACTCATGAATCGGAGATTCAATGGAGTCTCCATGTACGAGACTATATGGAAAGCGTGAAAAATTTTACATATCTAGGTTCAGTAGTAACCGCAGATAACAATGTCAGCGAAGAAGTTAAGAGAAGAATACATATTGCTAATAAAACATATAATGGACTAATTAAATATCGAAGATCTAACAACATCACGAGAAAAACCAAATGCAAAATATACAAAACCCTGACAAAACCGGGCCTTATTATATGGATCAGAGACATGGACACTGTCGAAAAGCGATGAGAACTTATTAGGTACGTTTGAACGCAAAATCCTTAGGACACATATTAGGGGGTAAAAGAAAATGGCGTATAGCGCAGACGATATAATTTTGAACTATACGCAGTTTACAACGAACCCGACGTCATAACATCCATAAAGATCGGACGTCGGCGCTGGATGGGCCATGTTGAACAGATGTTAAAGACTGAAACACCAAAGCATATAATGAGGCAGACACCAGTAGGGAGAAGATCAAAAGGAAGACCCAAACAGGACCCAAAAGTGTTGTCGAGCTACTGATGATGATGATGAAACTCATGAATCAGATTTTTGTATTCTAAAGTACCAGCTAGTTAGGACTCTATGAAATTAGTGCTAAATTTTTGTCTAAATTTTGTCTGATCATATAGTCTTCGTAAATAGTTTTTAATAACTTTTAATTTTAAAAAACTTCTTTCCCCACTAGCTGCCGTGACAGGGAGTGTTAATAAAATAATTCTTAGTGATACAACTACATTAGGGTATAAAGAAATTAGGTTATTTTGGCACACAAAGTTCAAAACCTCTAAAGGTTTCATGGAGTATGGTATAATTTGGGATAAATCACGCAATTCTTCTAATAGAAGATCATTTCTCTCTACATCAGATTCTTTTTCTATTGAAAGTATTTAATGAAGATTCATACAATATTTTTCTAGAGTTTTATAATATATTTCCCTCCATTCAAAAAATTGAAAATTTTTATTATGAGTTTCTAGACGCGAAAATCGATCAATCAAATAATTAACGGCAATGTCTAAAATATTGATGAAAAAAATTATTTTAAATTTAGCTTCCTCAGGAGCTCGTCCACAGATTTTTCGTAATCAAATAACCACTTTTTTCTCCTGGCTCGAATTTCATTTTCGGCTGGAAATTCGGAACTTATATCAAGGTTTTATGCAATTAGCAGTAATTTTCATTTGGTCATCCAGATGGTGTGTAAGTTTTCATTTTTTTTTGTATAGTTTCTGACAACATTTTTACACAATCTGACAATTTTTTTTATTTTACTGATTATGCCGCCCCCTCGCCGTGCCGCCTGATGCGATTGCCTCGCCGCATCATAGCACGGCACGGCCCTGAGGGGGCAATTAACTCCATTGACCCCCCCCTTGGATCCGCGCCTGGTATCAATTGTGGTGGCTTTTGAGTTCTTTGATAATATAGTATCAAATTCATGAAGTGAAATACTCTTCAGTGTCTATTTTTATGCCGTACTTTTCAACACAATACCTTAAGAAAAATATATTTGAATTCAAGTTTTGAGGCCTACTATTTAATCTGTTTCTATTTATTATATAGTTATACTAGTTACATAAAATGTACTTACAATATCAACATCTGCAATACTAGCAGCCACAAAAAGAGCCAATGCTAAAACAGCGGCACCTTTCATCTTTTAAGACAATGACAATTAATAGTATACCTAAACGATTCAATTATCTTTAAAGAAAAAATAAATTAAACTATGATTTTATAGATATTTTTAAAATCTTTTATGTATTTAATCTTAAAGAGTATTTTTTACGTACATACTAAAGCTTTTAGTGATAACAATCGTTTGTTTTCAAAAGATAAGTAGGTATAATTTAAATCGAAAAAATTGAGGTTTACGAAGCCCTAGTTTTTATATAGGTAACATCCTTAATCTTTGTCTTTTACAATTTATAAGGCAAAGAGACGACTAATAAAGAAGACGAAAGGGACTCTACAATATGCAGTCACATTCCGTCTATTCATCTAGGAAAAATTCAACGAAAGTTGATTCCGTATACTTAAAATATGAGTAAGATGAAAAATTAAAAAGACAAAACATCATCCTAGAGTACTACATGTCATCACTGACAGTAATTTGACATTTCACCGGAAAGTTTGTTACACCTGATCAGCCCACAAGATGGTTCCGCCCCATATAGAAGTTTTACACAATTTTTACAGTCAAATTGTAACAAAAATGCTAAAACAGCTTAACATTTAATAATGAAGTTTTTAGAACCATAGGTACAGTGGAACCTCGATAACTCGGATTAATCGGGACCGCGGCCGATCCGGGTTATCGAAAATCCGAGATAGCCGGAGAATATGGTAAAAATTAATAAAATACGGTATACTTACAGATAAACTCCGTTAGAATTGAAATAACATGAAATATATTTATAAATATGCACAGTACCTACACATCAAAATTACTAAAAAAAACACCAAACACAAACGCAAACGGAAGCGAACAATACAAGACACACAATACAGTCACAACGATGTAATGTTATTTAAGAACAGTGAAAACTAAAGACCATTGTTTATAAAAGAATTTTTTAAATAGTCTTTTCTAAACAATGCTAAGACAGTTTGAAATAAAAAGGAATAGGTACTACAGACAGGTGCCTGTTGTTTCTGCGGCGTGTGCTATGAGTCATGTTTACTGTCGTATAGTTCAAATTACACACATACACATTATCTCTCAAATATTATATTACATACATTTTTATTGTTGAAAGGTTTGTCTGATAATTAACTATTTTGATGGGAAATAAGCCACAATTAAATTAAAAAATAATTTTATTAGCGTTTCGCGACGCCCAAATCGGTCGTTGTCAAAATACAAAATATTAAAAATCAAAATGTTTATCTGATGAAAATCGGTCCGGGTTAGCCGGACTTCCGGGTTATCGAGGGCCGACTTATCGGGGTTCCACTGTATAATGTATATTAGTTGATTCTTCCTCCTTCCTGTTTCTGGTAAGTTCCTTAACTGAGGTGGGCGTAGTCACCACATGCTTATAATTCTCACGTTTAATACTTCATAATATTACATTGTAGGTCAGTCCTTTGTTGTTTGTGTTCCTGTATTTTAAGCTGATGATGGCTCGTACTGAGCCGAAACACGTCCTTTTAATATAAAACTTTGTGGTACTTCTTTGAGTTTTTGTACTTTGTTAAAAAAACAAATATTTCATTTCGGTTCAGAAGTGATCCACCATTCCCATACGTAGGTTTCTGTCCCTCCAGACGTCTTCAGTGGGGCTACATACACACCTCTGAATCGAAACGAAACGAAGCTGCCTATTTAAGCAGAATTATACCAAGCGTCCAATATGCAGAATTATTTTCATAATTAGGCTCATATTTGCAGCCTTAGGATTATTTTTTTAGAATATAAGATTAATATGTACCAATAGTTAAGCGTAGCAATAGTTTTTATCCTTGAATATAGTCGTTATCTATGCAATTAAGAAAATGTGATCTCTTTAAAACAACTTCAATTGTGATAAGTTTTTTTGCGATCAATGAAAAAGATGCACAACGCATAAACAAAAATCTCGAAAAGATTATGTGTGTCAGGTACCTATAAAAAGTAAAATGCTGTGATTATACTGTTTTATGTTTGCTTGATTGTATGGCAATAAGTTAAAGATGAAATTCCTAGCAACTTTGTTTATAGCATTTGCTGTACTCTATTCAGCTCTATCAGTTCCTCAGGTTAGTGTAATTTTTTGTTAAAACGATAATTTTTAATATATTTATATAGGTACATGAAAAATATTCTAAAGTGTTAGGTATATGTTCTATTTTCATCTTTTTTATATTATGGTAGGGAGCAAAGTATGCTAAATTTTCAGTCACTCGAGCGTTATGGGAACCTATTGGGTTGTGATTAGAAGGTCCTAAAACCAAAAAAAGTTAAGTAAAATGTTCCATTTTAGTGGGAACTTTACATTTTTAATTTAATTTTCCATTTCCAACAATCGTTTTTTCCGATTACAGTGCCATTTATCCATAATTCGAAAAAATGTCTCGAATAAAAGTTGCTTATTTTTACGTAAAGAATCCAAATCTGTAATAAAAATTTGGGGCCCCATTTAAGATTTTAAAGTAACCCCCCACCCCACCTCCGTGGGGGTCGTGTTTGTTACCAATCGATAGATTTTTCAAAAACATTTTGAAAGTGTATTTTGCAGTTTTTCGATCTGACGTTCATTTCGCGAAATATTAGTTTTTTTTTGTGAAACTTTATGACACCCATTTCCTAACGCCCCGCTCAAATCGTCAGATTTTTTAAATATACACTCTTTTGCATGATCTTAACTTACCTTATCTTAATCTGACAATTTCGAGTATTTTTAAGGATAGATTTTTTTTTCGGGCCCCTTTTAACGAACTTCCCTGTGTTAAGAGCCAATATATGGTAGAGGTACATCTGCAGGGTACCAGGTTTCTACTGTCTTTTCTGGTTTTATATATTTTGAACTTTACTTCGTTATGGATGTCTTTGGATCCAAACACCTGCCACCTGGTACAGAGAGAAGTATGCTTCGTTAGCAAGAGCATCATCATTTTCCCTATTTCCTCCTCTCCAAAGCTTAGTAGGTATTTAGTAGGTATTAAAATGAGGAGGTGTCAATCAAAACCAATCTTGTCCACCTTAATAAGTTTTAGGGAAATCGTAAAAAACGTATTAGCAAATAACCTTAGGTACCTACGTTGAAAATCGGTTAAATTGGCATATATCATTTTAAAAATACAAAAGTAGACGGTTTCGTTTTGATTTAAATCTATTAATAGCCCAGTAAATGAACGGGAAACTCGACGATACCGTGTAATTTTCAGGGGCAACTGAGAATTGCATGAAAATTTGGATTTAGGTTCTACTTACCCTCCACTTCAAAGTTGAAATTGTGCCGCTGGTTGCTTTTACTTGGGGGGTGACAGTCACCCCTTCTCGGGGGTGAAAAAACATACGTTCAAGATAAAACCGGAAATGGATAAATTGACTGATTTTAAACAACTTTTGTTCTATAGAGTTTTTTACTTAAGTCAATACTTTTCGAGTTATTTGACATTGAAAATGTTAATTTTTCGCAAATAACTCAAAAGGTAAATATTTTATCGAAAAAAATATCCTTAGCAAAAGTGTAGCCTATAAAAACCCAAAAAAATGGTGTATCAGTAAAGTCTATCAATCAAATGAAAACAAAGTGGTAGGTCACGAAAAATACGTTCTTATTCGTCTAATTCCAAATCGAATATTTCAAGGTGAAATCACCGAAAAATTAAGCACTTTTCAGGAAAAACCCATTTAAACTTTTTTAAAGTGTTTATATAAAGCTTTGTTTTAATTGTTAATAAAAGTTTTAGCATTAAAAATAAGCTAGTTACGCTCAAAATAAAGTTGGCCCTCTTTTTTTTTGTAAAAAATCATGAAAATCTCGCCGTGTTTAGCTCCCCAAATGAAATTAATCGCTACTGCTTTACAAACAATTTACTTACCTATCTATTTTTTATATGATCTGTCAGTCTCACCGGTTTAAAGTGTTTATTTTTGAAAGGGTTATAATTGAAAAAGCTTGAATGGGTCACTAATCACGAGTGTATGCAAATTTTGAAAAGCCATATCTTAACCAATTTTTGTCTTACGGAGAAACAAATTAAACTAGCATATTTATAATAGCAAAACCTACATTTTTTTACTCCTTAAGATTTTTCTTATCACTAATACTTTTTAAGTTATTTTGAAAAAATGAAAATTATCAAAAATTTTTAGAATTTTTTTTTTACTTTAAAACCAAATGTTTTTAAAAAATAAGCACTTCAAACCAATCAAACTTACAGATCATATAAACAATACACATACAGTTAAAATAGATGGTAAAGCCAAACAATTAATTTCATTTAGGGTGCTAAATAGAGGGAGGTTTTCACGATTTTTTTTACCAAAAAAAAGGGGCCAACTTTTTTTTTCAGTGTAACTCGTTTATTTTTGATGCTGTAATCTTTTGTAAAAAACAAATAATAAGCTTTTTTTTTGATACTTTAAAAATGTTAATAAGGTTTTCCCGAAAAACGCTTCTTTCTTCGGTGATTTCGCGTTGAATTATTCGATTTGGAATTAGACGAATAAGAACGTATTTTTCATGAGCTACAACTTTGCTTCTACTCAATTTGAAGACTTTACTGTACTGTACACCATTTTTTTCGTTTTCTTTTATAGGCTACACTTTTGCTAAAAATATTTTTTTCGATAAAATATTTACTTTTTGAGTTATTTGAGAAAAACGGTCTGAAAACGTAGTTTTTTTGTCAAAAATCAACATTTTAAATCGCGAATAACTCGAAAAGTATTAACTTACGTAAAAAACTTTATAGAACAAAAAGTGCTTAAAATAAGTCAATTTATCCATTTCCGGCCTTATTTTAAACACGCGTTTTTCACCCCCCCGAGTAGGGGTAAATGTCACCCCTTAAGTAAAAACAACCAACGGCACAAATTCAACTTTGAAGTGGAGGGTAAGTAGAACCTAAATCAAAATTTTCATGCAATTCGGAGTTGCCCCTGGAAATTACACTCCAAAACGGTCATTTATTGGGCTATAATGCCATACTCTGTATGAGAGTACAAAGACTCATTTCATATAGTTTCTCTGAAACACATTTTTGGAATATTTTCCTAGCAGTGCCTTTTAATATTTTCATATCTGGGTCAACAGAAAACTAGAATCGAGTCGACATTTATTTCATATATCATTTTATTTAGTGAAATTAACTTATTAGAATAAATATTTCAAATCTGAAGGTATTAATAAACCTTTAAATGCGTTTTAAAAAAAGGACATGTTCTTAGATATTTGATTGAATTTCATGGACATGATCTTTTTTGTTGGAAGTCTTATGGGACATGTTTGATTTTGTTTGCTCTCCAGTAAGATGGAATAGAATATCATTCTGTAATATGTTTACTTTTTTTTGATTTTTATTAATATTTTAATCACGTGATCAAATCTGGGCACTGCTATATTAGTACATTCTTTCACGGTTTTTGCTCTAAATTTTAAAGAACCGCTTGGATTGACATGAAATTTGGCATACGTATAGCTTACATGTCAAAGAAAAAAAGTGATATTGTGCCGATGTGTGCTTTTGCCCTGGGGGTGACTTTCACCCCCTCATGGGGGGAAAAATATATGTCCAAAATAAGTCCGGAAATGGGTAAACTGACTAATTTTAAGTAACTTTTGTTCCATAGAGCTTTTTCGCAAAGTCAACACTTTTCGAGTTATTTGCGAGTGAATATGTTCATTTTTCAACAAAATAACCACATTTTTAGACGGTTTTTCGCAAATAACTCAAAAAGTAAGTATTTCGTCGAAAAAAATGATCTTAGCAAAAATATAGCCTATAAAAAAGTAAAAAAAATGGTGTACGCGTTAGGTCTCTGGATCTCGTAGAACCAGAGTTATAGCCAATGAAAAATAAATTCACATTCACCAAATTTCAAATAGAATATTTCGACGTGAAATATCCAAAAAATTAAGCACTTTTTGGGGAAAAACCCTTATAACTTTTTTAAAGCGTTTAAAAAAGCTTTATTTCTCTTTTTACAAAAAGTTCCTAGCATTAAATTTAAGCAAGTTACGCTCAAAATAAAGTTGGTCCCTTTTGTTTTGGCAAAAAAAATCGGGAAGACCACCCCCTCATTAGCAACTTAAATGAAATTAATCGTTACCGCTCCACAAATTATTTTACTTATGTTGTGTTTATATGATCTGTAAGTTTCATTGATTCAAAGTGCTTATTTTTGAAAAAATTTGGTTTCAAAATAAAATTTTGAAAAATTTTAATTTTGAAATATATGCTTTTTTTCAAAATAACTTAAAAATTGTTAGGGATACCAAAAATCTCGAAAAACAAAAAAAGTCAGCATTGCTTTTCTGAATATCATGTATTTTTTTGTTTTTCTGTTAGACAAAAATTGATTAAGATTTGGTGTTTCTAAATTTGCATACATTCGTGATCAGTGACTCGTTCAACCCATTTTAACTACAGCCTTTTCAATAATAAGGACTTTAAACCGATGAAAGTTACAAATCATATAAACAATACATACACGAGTCAAGAAACTTGTGAAGTCGTAACGATTAAGTTCATTTAAGATACTAATTAGGGGGTGATTTTCTCGATTTTTTTACCAAAACAAAAAGGGACTAACTTTATTTTGAGCGTAACTTGTTTAATTTTGATGCTAGAAATTTTTTTATAAAACAAAAATGAAGCTTTTTTTAAACACTTTAAATAAGTTGTAATGAGTTTTCCCCGAAATGTGCTTCATTTTTGGTTATTTCACGTTAAAGTATTCCATTTGGAATTTGACGAATATGAACCTATTTTTCATTAGCTATAACTCTGCTTCTACTAGGTATAGAGACGTGATATATACACCATTTTTTTAAATTTTTTACAGGCTATATTTTTGCTAAGAATGTTTTTCGACAAAATACTTACTATTTGAGTTATTTGCGAAAAACCGTCTAAAAGCGTGGTCATTTTGTTGAAAAAATGAACATATTCACTGCCAAATAACTCGAAAAGTATTGACTTAGTGAAAAAACTCTATAGAACAAAAGTCACTTAAAATTAGCCAGTTTATCCATTTCCTGACTTACTTTGGACGAATATTATTTCACCCGCAAGAGGGGGGGAAACCACCCCCAGGGCAGAAGCACTTATTGGCACAATATCACTTCTTTTCTTTGACATGTTAGCTATGTGTGTGCCAAATTTCATGTCAATCTAAGCGGTTCTTTAAAATTTAGAGCTTTTGCAATATTTTACCGTTAAAGAACGGACTATATTAGCTAAATGAACATGTGGTTGTATGATTGAAACTTAGCTGTGGACATGATCTCATTTGATTTGTTCTCATGAATTAAAAACAGTTGTTTGTCTTTCCCCAATTTTGATTTTTTTTTAATTGTAGTTTTCAATTGGTGGCAGTAATGTCCCAGACATAAGATACGAATTGAAAGCTGTAGAGGCTCTTAAAGAAGCCTACGAATTGTACCCAAATGACGCCCTCAAGCGCGTAGAAGCCTTTTCGGACCTTTTCGGAGAAGTGTACACTATAGACAATGGTTGGAACGTTGTTAGTGCCTGCGACACTTTCTACACTAACAAACAACGTATTTATGTAGATATTATAGTTAAAGAATCAGCATTAACCGCAGACAACACAACTGAGACAACTATTAAAATTTTTAGTTAAATGTGTTATGAGTTTTGTAAATAAACTTTTATGGAAATATATAAAATGTTTTTTTCCTTTCATTAATACTATGTACTACAAATTAAAGAAAAAAGTAGTACATATATTTCAAAACTTTGTAAAACATGGAAATATTAATAAAGATTTGTATTGCTGCCATCTACTGTAGACTTTGTGTACTACCAGCGACCCTAATATCGGATAAAATTATCTAATAACTCGCCGTAAACGGCTTTTAGGAACACTAACCTATTTTAAAATGAAGAAAATAATGTTTTAATAATCATTGAATATATTCCTCTATAGATATGTATTTGTGTACCTTGTTAAATTTAAAAAAATTCTCTTGGCGCCACCTACAGTCAAATTGTGAACAACGAAGAAGAAGAACTCTGTTTTGACTAAAGCCAGACGGAAAGATGGCGCCAGATAATATAATGTATTTTCAGATAGGTTTACCAACTACATTAAGGTGGCGCCACATACAGGTTTGTTGTATTTTTATGTTCTTTTCAAATAAATAATGTGGTATAAATGCTCTTAATCACTTTCAAAATTCTATTTTAAAAAAATCTGATGCAGCCATCAAATTGAATAATTATTTCACTAGAGATGTTAATAAACTCTGAAGATCTTTATGGTAAAATTGAAAATTGTAAGTTTGATCTTATCTATTTCTCACAATTAGTTTAGGTATTTTGTACCTATGTAATATAACAATTTGCAATTTTAAGTTTCTTACATACTTTGTCAGATTTATATTCTTTCTTGAATTCACTTAAATTAGCTATATGATTATTACTCAAATCCAAAGAAGTATGGTTTGTTCAACGGTAAATGGTTTGAGTTCAATTAGTGCGGTCGTAAATATTATTAAATTTATTTGACCTGGCCCATTGTTAAGACCCACCCGGAGCGATAAGCCACCGAGGTAGACAGAGTTGGTCTTTTGCAATTAACACTGACTAGACGGTACTCCCATTATAAAGCCTAAAATAAATTTTACCTGAAACCGGACCTTTTATACTATTCAGTGGCGGCTCGTCAGAGGAGGCAAGGGAGGCTCAGCCTCCCCATAAATTTTTTACACACTCTACACTGTTTTGTTTATAATGAATCAACAAGTACAACTCTCACTATTATACAACGTGTAAATTCCATATTATCACTAATTATCCATACGTACGGAGCATTAGCATTAGAACGCATGATCGCGTCTCAGTTTTATTACATATTATTGTAGGCAGGACCCTGGGTTATCCCGAGATGCATGAACGGAGCACGGAGCCGAGAAGCCCAACAGTCTCCGTTGCTAATGCTCCGTGCAGCGCAGCAGGCATTTAAGGAGACCCGGTCTCCTAACAGTGACATCTACGGTGCCATCACACGCTGCCCGGAGATATACCAAGGGAGGCAGAATAGCTTCTCGGCTCCGTTGAGTGGTTGCGTGCGTCTCCGGACAACGAATTTTAGGGTCCTGACTAAAAATAATGAAAAATCTAAAAGTGCGAATTTTGTTATGAAATTTGGTATGTGGGGTTATAATAATATTTGGAACAACTTGCTCAAATAACTTTTTCCGATATCTCTAACTCAAAGCAAAATATCGGTAATTTATGGTGTTTTTGAAATCGGAGTAGGCCGCGTTTAGAATTAAAAAAATTCAGTTGAGTATCTTAAAAAATTTGAAGCTTCATTATGTATGGACTGCAAAACTTCAAATCTGTATTTATTTTGATATGCGAGGTATCTATTTACAAATAGATGGAATTGTTAACAAATAAACGACACAAACTTTGGTATTAAACTTTTACAATTAGACTAACTATTTTTAAAATGATATGATATCATGAAATTATGAATTAGGATGATATTATGAAATGTAAATAAAAAATGGTCAAAAAATGGGGCCTTAAATTACATTTTTTTGGCGCATTTTTTTGCTAGTGCAAATTTGTCTAGATATTTTACAGTTAGGTATAGCCTCCCCTATTGTAAAAATCACGAGCCGCCACTGATACTATTATCAGTTAATCCGGGCTGTTTATAGTGGTAACTAATTGAACTTAACCATTTACTGTTTATCATACCATACCTACATAATCCATAAATATCACTTTATCATGTAAAAAATAAACATATTGTGAGACCCTAGAAAAATGGAAGACACTAGAAAAGCCTTTTGTGAAAGAGCTAGTGTAATTCAGAAAAAAAGAATGTGTGTACTTTGTACGCACGTAAGAAGTTATACTTCTATTATATGATTATAAACGAAATTAATATACTTTTTATTTAAATTTTATTTAAATATAAAACTAATTTATACTTACTACTTCTCAAACATCTTTATTAAAACAGTGCCAAAAATTAAAATAATTAAAGAATAAAACACATACAAACACATTAAAAATGCCACAAATGATTTCTGAACATTAATTGTCGAAAATTTTTTTAACTAAATTAGAGTTGCACAAGTTTGACTTGAATGTTTGAATTTGACTTGAGTTTGACTTAATTTCAAGTCAAACTCAAGTCAATCCTTCTGACAAATAATTCAAGTCAAGTCAAACTGGTCAATCGTACAGGTTTGAAAATTCAAACTGTTTGTCAAACTAGTTTGAAAGAGTTTGAAACATAATTTATTTCGTAGATATAATTTTTTAACAATCCACGAGGAAAATAAAATTCCTGTAGCTGGCTGTATACCATAAATCACAAAAATACAGGATCCTTCGTAAAAGGTATATATTTAAAAGACCCTAATAAGGATTGCATCACAAAACAAAACATTTTCGGATTAACAAGTAATCCATCATCAGTGTTAAGCCAATAACATGCATGCGTGAGCCACCAAAAAGTTATGGGTAAAAACCCTTTAAAAGGTATAAGATTTTATATTATACTACATATTATGTTTAAAATAGTTAGATGTTGCAAATATTCCTGGATATTACCCAGGGCAACACAGGACTCTAACCCACGTGGATGTGATATGAAAGGGATGAACTTCACATATTGAAAATTGAGTGTCAACTATATCTTTTAAAGGGTTTTTACCCATAACTTTTTGGTGGCTCACGCATGCATGTTATTGGCTTAACACTGATGATGGATTACTTGTTAATCCGAAAACGTTTTGTTTTGTGATGTAACCATTATTAGGGTCTTTTAAATATACCTTTTACAAAGGATCCTGTATTTTATTTTTTTTTATTTTTTTATATACTTTTTTATTGAGATAGACATGTCAGTTGCCAATTAAGATAAGAAATTTAATAATACATTGAGTGCCATATAAATCATCCTTTAGTTCCAATAATTTTAGTATTTGTTTCCCTCTACTCATTTTTAAAAATCATGTAAAATAGTAAAATTTACTGACACTTTCACAGTAAACTATTTTTTAGCACGCACAACAAAATTAAATAAAAAAAATACTAAATGAACAGTTATAATTTTCTGCTTTTATAACCGAGAACAATAAACATCGGCACCGTCTTCAACGACAGAACGAAAGTCATAAAAAAAGGTTCAGGAAAGTTAAAAAGGAAGAAAACAAAGAACCTCAAAAATCTGTTTCCCTACCAACCCCTTTTTAAGGATGTTAATTCCTTGAAATTTTATGGTCAATTTTGGATTATCTACATTTTTTCAATACAAATGCACCAGAATCACAACATTTGGTGTGCACTAAAAGTATAAGTCAAAGCTGCGAAGTGAAAGCAGAAGGTACTAACAGTAGAAGTTGACCTGTACCTTACAAAGCAGACTTTTGAAATTAAAAGTTGTACTGGTGGAATAAAATCAATATTTATACATGAAAAACAGACTATTGATTTATACTCTTAGTACAGAAATGATTAATAAACATTCAAAATTCAAAATATAGAAGAATCCCGAAAGGTCCATTTTATGACTTATACTATACTATATTCCTAGTACATAGCACGTTAGACATAATAAAAATTTTTATAAAGATTATTATTGTATTTTTCAATTTAATTACATATACAGGGTGGTTCATCTTATTCGCCTCGGTCTCTGTATGGAAACCACTTAATATTTTAAAAAAATTTCTTCACAGTAATATACAGGGTCTTTAATACTATAATCTAAAAATAATGTGAATTATAAAGGGTGTTCCAAAAAAGAGTGGTATATCAAAGTTATATTTTTTTTCTTATGGAATGACCTATATCTGATGACATTATTGAATTGACCTTAAAAAATAAGCTATACTTTCATAAGGGTTCCCTATACCTAAATACAGGGTGTTTTGATTTATTTCGATTTTTATAAAAATGCAAGGTTTTAGAAAAAAATAAATATCTACGAATCTAAGAAGCAGTAACAAATTCTTTCTTGGATCTTAATAATAGACTATTTAGCATACTTAAACAGATGCTTATTGCAACAAAATTTCTTACAGGGTGGTCAAAATATGAGATTGTGCTATTAAAAAATTCAAGCTGTAATAACTTACTTATTTTAAATGGAAAATGGAACACCCTGTATCTTACTAGTCTATCGCGTAGAAAATTTACTTAGCTTTCAATTTGTATTAGGGTTTCCTATACCTATCTTTTTACAGGGTGGTCAAAATATTAGATTGTTCTATTAACAAATTCAAGCTGTAATAACTTACTTATTTTAAACGGAACACCCTGTATCTTACTAGTCTATCGAGTAGAAAATTTACTTAGCTTTCAATTCTTATTAGGGTTTCCTATATCTATCTAGCTTCATTTTTTAAATATTTAAAGATTTCCTAATTTGTAAGCTTTAAAAATTAGAATTAAGTACCTATGTCGTGGTTATGTACAACACATCACCAACACCGGCAATATACTTAAATATCTTAGTCAAGATAGTTTCATTAATAAAATTCACATTTTTATCATTTAATCACACAGAGTGTTCTTATTTTAAATGACATACTCGATATTCTATTCTTTATAATGGAAGATATTTAAAATCTCTTCAATTCCATGTTAACATTCTCAATACACATGTTATTCTGTAAATATAAATTCCCATGTTATTCTGTAAATACCCATTTTTACATATTTTTGTAGAATAGGCTCGTTTTCGTCAAAGTAGCCATTGCATTTAATTGTTTGTAATTGCGATTTAAAGATTCAAACAAAAAGTGGCGTTCTTAAATTTACTTAATAACCGTTGGTTTAAGATATGGAAAATACTTATACGGAATGAAATATAATTTAAATATCTTCCAGAATGCGGCATCTAATATAGGATATGCAGTTTAAAATAAACATATTATTCAATTTCACATGCAGGCCAAAATCAACTAAAATAATACAACACTCTGTGTGACTACATAATAACAATGAAAATTTTATTATTAATGACAGTATCTTGTCTAAGTATATTGCCGGTGTTGGTTATGTGTTGTACATAAACACGACATAGGTACTTATGTAATTCTAATTTTTAAAGCTCACAAATTAGGAAATCTTTAAATATTTAAAAAATGAAGGGATATAGGTATAGGAAACCCTAATAAGAATTGAAAGCTAAGTAAATTTTCTACTCGATAGACTAATAAGCTACAGGGTGTTCTATTTAAAATAAGTAAGTTCTTACAGCTTGAATTTGTTAATAGAACAATCTAATATGTTGACCACCCTGTAAAAAGATAGGTATAGGAAACCCTAATACAAATTGAAAGTTAAGTAAATTTTCTACGCGATAGACTAGTAAGATACAGGGTGTTCCATTTTCCATTTAAAATAAGTAAGTTATTACAGCTTGAATTTGTTAATAGAACAATCTCATATTTTGACCACCCTGTAAGAAATTTTGTTTCAATAAGCATCTGTTTAAGTATGCTAAATAGTCTATTATTAAGATCCAAGAAAGAATTTGTTACTGCTTCTTAGATTCGTAGATATTTATTTTTTTCTAAAACCTTACATTTTTATAAAAATCGAAATAAATCAAAACACCCTATATTTAGGTATAGGGAACTCTTATGAAAGTATAGCTTATTTTTTTAAGGTCAATTCAATAATGTCATCAGATATAGGGCATTCCATAAGGAAAAATCTAACTTGGATATACCACTCTTTTTTGGAATACCCTGTATAATTCACATTATTTTTAGGTTGTAGTATTAAAGGCCCTGTATATTTCTGTGAAGAAATTTTTTTAAAATATCAAGTGGTTTTCCGTACAGAGACCGAGGCGAATAAGATGAACCACCCTGTATATAAACACAACATTTTCACTTTTAAAAAATTCCATCATTTTTTGACGGAAACTTCAAAATTAATGTGTACATTAATGGGGACAAAACTGTTATTCTGGCCAAACGCTTAGTTTAGCATAAACAGACCAAAGTCGGCGCTTAGTCTACAATTTCGAAACTGTTATGAATGGCAGTTATGGATATATGGCAGTTATGAATGGCAGTTAAGAATGGCAGTTATGAATATAGTCTTGTTATGCAAAACTAAAAACCCTTAATAGACAGAATGTCGCTTGGTTTATTTTTGTTTTTCTTAGTAACCGTTAACGTGACAATAACAGGGATTTTTCCAAGATAGTTTTAGCTATGTGTCACCAGAATCCGCTGTTATCTCGATTTTAAAGAAAATGCGCTTGGTCGAGTTATGCATAACGCTGTCCTTTAGAATTAGTTCACTGTTTGTGATTTTATAACGCTGTTCTTTATTTTTACATAATAGAAGTATGTATGCACTTTGCAATTTTCATTGTTTTGAAATTACCTGCCGCAACATCAAATAAATCAGTATATTTATTTTTCTTAATTAATACTGCTTCGACTACAGATTGTTTCTCTTAATTTTTGCAGTGGGTATACCTTCAATATCAGACTCAATTTGTTCTGGTACTTTATCTGAACCGAAAAATATCCACATTCAGATATTATCTCCCAAAGCCACACACTTCAAAACGAACGTAATAAACAAGCCAAACATGGACGTCTAAATATGAACTACAAACTAATTTGCGGAGTAGCAGAATACAGATTCAGACCTATCCAAATAAGTCACAACAAAATCCGTACGCTCTCAATTAGAATTGGAAATAAACACATTGCCAATATGACATTCAAACTTCAAACTGTTTGAAGAAGTTTGATTTCAAATCAAACCTAAAGATATCGAAATCAAGTCAAGTCAAACTTTTTTACAAAAAAAGTTTGATTTTCAAGTCAAGTCAAGTTTTTTGAATAAAATCAAACTAGTTTGACTTGATGCATCTCTAAACTAAATACGTATTTTCTGAATATAAAAGTATATAATAAATATACTTACAATCATAAAATGTAAAAAAAAATAAAAAAATAAAAGTTTCTCTTGGGATTCGAACCAACTTACCAGCGCGGCTGGTATTGCGTTGTATTGGGGTTCACTCGCATTAAACGCTTCGCCACGGAGACAGTGTGTCATTATGTGCGAAGATCGACTAACTAAACGGATTAAACTTTTGAAATTTTTGAATGATGTAAATCAAATTATTTTGTTTTTGAATTGAAATGATTTAGAATTGAAAAAATACAACAAAACATAGAGTAAGAAAACAATATATTAGGTGAATATTGATAGAAATTTTGATGGTAATCAAATTATGTAAATAAAAGTATTACATACTATGTATTTTGGTAGGTTCAAATAGGTAGGTACCTATGATACATTTACAATTATTACGTACCTGTTGCTTTAAAAACTATTTAAAAATCACTACAATTATAAACTTTTTTGTTTCTGTCCTCACAACAATAAAACTAATATATTATACATTTGTTTACCTTCATATTGAACAATTATTTATTATTGACAGGTCATTTCAACACCCAATCAGAGCCCGTATAACGACTAATAAATTTCGCAATCACTTGCATCGTGCAAAGTGGCTATGTTCAAATATCATAACAAAATTTGATCAACTATTTTTAAAACACTTACCAGTGTAAGATTCTTTAGCTTTCAATAAGCGAGATCGTATATCGTCCCAGTTGATTGTTGTTATCCACAGTTCTCTACGCCTTCGAGCTAATATGTTTTTTATCAGTAATTTTGCGGCACTCATACTAGTCACAGTTTGATGGGCTTTCACATTGGCATGCAACAATCATCTCTTCTATGTTAATAAGTCCAAAAATATAATATGAAAACTATTTATATAGGCAGTATAACCATTAACTAACTTTTTGTTTGTTGTTTCTCTTCCTACAAATTTTAAAACGCAACAACCATACATAACCAAACCACAGTCTCACAGCTGTGCCACAGCTGCCATATTGGATAATTTTTGTCATGTCATTTGAACATCCAATCAGAACAAAGTTGTAATGCGACTGCGCCGGGACCAAAGGTTTTAATCCTATTAAAATTCACCCTCATATCGCGCGTAAAGAAGTATAACTTCAAAAATCTGGTTTTTAATAAACTATAGGATAATTTTAAAAAAGAACATGATTCATTTGTTTATTTAGACAAACCGTGGATTCTTACTAAAGGTGGAATAAAACGGAAAGGAAACGAAACGAAAGAATCGACGGATTTGGCAGATCGAGAGTATAAAATCCATAAAACACTCCGTTACTGAGGGAAACTTGTTTTCGTCAAAATCAAAATCGGCTAATTATCGCGATAATATATGAAATGAATACAGATATGTTTATGAAATGGTTGAAAGTAAAACTGGTTTCATGTTCACAAGATCTATCTGTTATAGTTTTAGATAATGCTCCAACAAATCCAGAAATTTTAAATAAGCAATCCTTGTTGTTTTTGGACAGTACAAAAAAATAAACGAATGAAAATATCGCATTTCCTCAGGATAGTCCTGTCGCCAGGGGGGGTACAACGGCCTCCTGTATTCAGATGGACTTACCCAAGTTTTTTTTATGTATTTTGACCCGTAGAACACGAATTTTTTGGGTAACAGTTGATCCGGATGTCGATAAGATTGTTATAAACAAAGAAGTTGAGGAATTACATAACAGCGATTTCTCGCAAAACAAAACATGTTCTTGTATTTTTTGGGCCATTCTAACCAAAAAGTGTTCCTACAAATTTTTTCGTAGGATGCAGTTTTCGAGATAAACGCGGTGGAACTTTCAAAAGATCGAAAAATTGCAATTTTTGTACCCGAATAACTTTTGATTAAAAAATAAAATAGCAATTCTGCTTACCGCATTTGAAAGATCAAGTCAAAGTATATCGGTTTTAGTTATTTGCATTGCTAAAAATTTATTATTTTATTGTTAAACAAAAGTATAAACACCTAGTGCTGGAGTGATGTTTTCAATGATTTCTCATTTAAAATCGAACGAGTAGGTAGAGTAGGTACAAGTGCAAGCGAGGCTATTTCTACGTAGCATGCATGTAAACGCATGTATTAGGCACGGGAAACACTATGTGTTTATAGCTTTTTTTAGCACTAAACACAACTTTTTAGCAATGTATATATTCGAAACCGATAGAATTTGACTTGAACTTTCAAATGCGGTAAGCAGAATTGCTATTTTATTTTTTAATCAAAAGTTATTTGGGTTCAAAAATTGCAATTTTTCGATTTTTTGAAAGTTCAACCGCGTTTATCTCGAAAACTATGCATCCTACGAAAAAACTTGTAGGAACATTTTTTGGTTAGAATGGCCCAAAAAATACAAAAACATGTTTTGTTTTGCGAGAACTCGCTGTTATGTAATTCCTCAACTTCTTTGTTTATAACAATCTTATCGACATCCGGATCAACTGTTACCCAAGAAATTGGTGTTCTACGGGCCAAAATACATAATAAAAACTTATGTAAGTCCATCTGAATACAGGAGGCCGTTGTACCCCCCCTGGCGACAGGTCTAGGATTCTCTCAAGCGGGAATTAATATCTACAGTTAGCAAAAAGGAATGAAAAATCAAAAGTATGTAATAATAGACGAGATTATACATAATTTTGAACATAATGTGTTAAGACTGCCCCCTGAATGTGAATTCAATCTCATTTAAACATATTTGGAGAATACACAAAACTTACTGGGATTATTTCATTCATAGGAGATTCTGAGATTCTGAGATTCTGGAGAAATAAAAATTAAACTGATTATTTTTTAATGATTTTAACTTCCATCACGTGTTTAATTCTGTCCAATCAGATTAAAATTATACTGAGAATTATCTAATGTAGAAAATTACCGATAGAATTTTTTTAAGTAGATTGTTTCTGTTTAATGGTAAACAGTTTCCTAGTTTTGACAACTGTCACATTTAAGAAAATATCCATAATACATATACGTATTAAAAAATAATCTTACGAATCTCACACGACAGTAAGAATAAATAAGAAAATAATGCTTCATTTTTACTCAAATTTGTTGTCATTGGGCAATAGCCACTCGAGACCTGCGGGCTCTCGTCGCATTATTTTCAATTTATTCTCACTCTCTTGTGATATTATCCCGATAATTTTTGATAATTTCCCGTCGTCAAGTATATTACGTCAGATGCCCTTCGTTGCTATGAAAAAATACATTCAGTGACATTAATGACAATTAATGTTTTAAAAATTATAAAAGTGATGACTTTCAACCGTCAAATATTTATAACAACTGTGTGTTTAATTGTACTAATTTGTACTTATATACATAAATAATGTACTTATATACATAATTATGTACATAAATAAATTACAATAAAATTTTGGTTTTGAACAGTTTTATTCATGAAATAATCGCAACAAATTGCACTCGATATCTAAAATTAATATATAATTTTAGAGCTCTTGTGCAATTATTACTGATAACTATATTGGACGTTGGACGTAACGGTTATAGTGACACAGTAGTTTTGGAAACATGAAAGAAGCATTGAATACTGCTGATCCTGCAATTTGAGCAAAAAGTTTGCAGAAATGTGAAAAGTTAATGCAAAAATGTTGGATACGTGAAAATTGGCTCGAAACAATTAACCCAGTTACCATTTATAATCCAAATGAAGATACCGACGACAGTGATTATGAGTATAAAAATCTAATTCTTGATTACACTGTAAGGTAATATTTTTTCATCTTCTCATTAAGAAAAAAATTTAGTGTTATTGATATTATTTTATCAGTAGGTAAATACGTACAAATACATTACAAATTAGATACAATAGAGTTTGTAATTTTTTGTAGTTTTACACTAATAACTGTATATTTCTCTAAATGAATGCAAAATAAATACATTATCAGTTAAAGTTAAAACCGTATTTTTGCTTGTATTCGACAGTTCTTTAAAAAATATTGGGAGACTTTGCTATTAACTTTCTCAGTACATAGGCCTGGATCTTGCATACCAAAAAAAGTTGATTAATAGCAGACTGAAAATTTGTTAATAGCTTATCGGCGTCTAGTCGGACAAATTTTGATGTATGGGAACACTGGAACAGGGACGTGTTTTAATTGTGGGACGTGATTTTAATTGTGGAACGTGTCATCCTGACAAGTTTATGATTGTGAAAACTAACAGGTTGTTTTTAAGTTAATTCAATAGCGACCTTTATATAATATTATGAAAAAATGTTTGTCCGAGAAATATGTTAGGCATTTTAATAACGACACGTAAAACATGTCAAATGACAATAATTATATTGGTGGTAAATAGCAGTCTGATTTTTGCATGAGAGTTTAATGAAAGGGTAACAAATCCATTCGAAGTTCTGTCCGACAAAATACATGGGACGTTTTCGTAGTCTGACGTTCGAAATCTGTAACCTATTCCACAATTAAAACTTCCCCCGTTGCGGTGTTCCCGTAGGTACATCAAAGTTTGTCCGACCAAACACCGTTAAGCTATTAACAAATTTTCAGCTTGCTATTAATCAACTTTTTTTGGTACGCGGGATCCAGGCCTAACAGCGGACTGTTTAAGTCAAAGCTATCATCCTAAATCCAAAATATTCGCAAAAATTGCAAACATAGGTACTACATACTTATATTTGAAATCAATTTGCGAATGATTTTATTCAGTTTTCTGTGTGATGAGTTAATATTCTTAATTCTGGTTGTTAATAATACTTGGTAACATTTCATCTCCACAATTTAAAAGTAATGTCTTCTGACATTACAAGAATAATGAATGAATTCAATTACCTAGTCAGTTGATTGTTCATCGTCGAATAACTTAAATGAAACGGCGTCGGCAGTGCATGGAGCAAAAACCCCTTACAGCCCCTTCTTTTGCGTCGGTGCTTCATTCTAGATCTAAATACCTTTCCACATTCACATTAGAACACATTCTAAACTATGAAAATTGCCTTCACCCTCCTTTCGGCTGCATTCATCCTAATCTGCTCTATTATTTATTTCAGTGTGCACTAACTACAAAAGGGGTAGAAAGGGCGCAGGAGTGGATTCTCTCATTTCTTACATCTTGAACGGTTAATTATAGATTATAGTCATAAATCATGCGTAATACGCCATTCTTCAAGTAAAACCAGACTATCTACAGCTCATACAAATCACTCTAAAAAATGTTCTTACTCTTATTATATCAAAAACAAAATTTTAAAAGCTTTTATTTACTTTAATTAGTTTTTCTTGGCTCATAATCTCTATATATTATATAAATTAATATATTATATCAAAAAAGGATAACCACTTTCAATTTCGTTGAAACACGAAACTACAGCCGCATCATTGTTCCCGTTCAATCAGAGAGTGCAGCAAGCACCTCTACCGGTTTCGAAACTTATTAGTTTCTCATCAGGAGGCACATATGCTGCTCTCTCTGACCCAACTAGAACAAATCCCGGCGTGCAGTCACGGATTGCAACGAACGAAATGGCAGGGATGTCCTAGCGGCAACTGCTAGCAAAAAACTAAGTTTTTAATCCAATAGCACATAAAACAACATCCAAAAATGTTATTCTATATCCTACCAGACTGAAAACAATGGGAACCTTCTCTGGTAACACCTCCGAGGCTTCTACAATTTGCAAGCCATAACGGATGCTGAGACTAAGGAAGATGATGGTCAATTTCGTTGCAACACGAAACTACAGCCGCATCATTATTCCAGTTCAATCAGATTTTTTTGAAATTATACTTCTTTACGACCGAGAGGGAAATTTTTTAAATGCCGGGCGTATGCGTACACAGACAGTATGTAGTTCGTTGCTAATCTTTCAAGATATGTATGTATCAGCGCTGTCAGCGCAAATAAGTCATTAAAAGGATATATGTATTAGTGTTTTTAGTTAATGTATTATTTATTATAATTTTTGTGTCTTTGGATTTGTCTTCCTCGGGAATAAGATATTTTATAATAATAGTAAGTATATTTAAAGTATTTTTGTATACTTCACTTGGTCTATTAAATTTGTCAGTATGTATGAGAAATCTTATAACCTGTCAAAGCAAAGGGAATATAGCTCAGTGGTAGAGCGTGTGAACCGGAGATCGAGAGGTCCCGGCTTCAAATCCCGGACGATTCATATTGTTTTTTTTATTTTTGGTATCGTTTTAATAAAATTTTTTTAAAAGTGGTAGGTAAGAAAGTTAGTTTAATATTTAAATAAAATACAAATAACCTGTTAAGTATATTTATTTCTTTGAAATTATATAATAGAAGTATAACTTCTTACATGCGTACAAAGTACACACACATTCTTTTTTTTAATATATTATAGTCCATCTTAATTTCATTCATTAAGCATTACTATCCCTAGGGATTTTAATTAACGCCATGGTGTTCAAAATCCTATTCTTGGCTGAGGTGGATTACTCCTCCATGTCATTTATAGCGTGTTCTGTGTCTTTGCTGCCGTCGTGACTCTTTTCATTTCTTCCTGTCCTTGCACTGAACCTTCCAGTGTTTACCATTTATTGTTCTTATATCTTCTCCTATATCATCCTTATAACATCCATCCACCTTCTTCTAGGCCTTCCTTTATATATCCACGAGGAAAAATTTCCTGTAGTTGGCTGTATACCATTACAAAAACATAAAATCCTTTATAAAAGACAGAACTAGTTTTCGATCGGTTGACCGATCATCATCAGTGTAATCCTAAAATGTGTACAACCAGATAAAATGATGCAAAGTATTTAAAATGTTGACTAAGGTTATGAAAAGTTATAGGTTATACTCACTTAGAATCTACATGCTAACCACCAAAGTAAAAATATATGGGTAAAAACCCTAATATATTTTTACCCATATATTTTTACTTTGGTGGTTAGCATGTAGATTCTAAGTGAGTATAACCTATAACTTTTCATAACCTTAGTCAACATTTTAAATAGTTTGCATCATTTTATCTGGTTGTACACATTTTAGGATTGCACTGATGATGATCGGTCAACCGATCGAAAACTAGTTCTGTCTTTGATGTAGCCCTGTATAGGGATTTTAACAAATATACCTTTTATAAAGTATTTTATGCTTCCTTTATATCTTGGCCATAGTGGTGTTCAGTTAGTTATCCTTCTCAGCATATCTGAGTATGGGTGTCTCTGTATATGTCTTATCTATTCTAAAGCCTTGGTTTCCTCGAAAGCGGCACCGACAAACTGCGACCGTAACACTGCGATGAATGACGTCAGATTACGGTGAAAAATTCAAGGTTCTTCACTGCGGCAATGAAATGTGTAAACTCAGCAAGCGGTGGCTTCCAACGCATCCTTGGAAACCACTGCTATTATTTTGCGTGGTACAGTTTTTTATGACGTCATTTGTCGCAGTGTTAAGGTCGCAGTTTGTCGGTGCCGCTTTCGAGAAAACCAAGGCTTAAGCGAAGAAATTGTATGTATATGACTGTATTTTCTCCTATAATTCTTCTTCAATTTCGACATTGGCTTTCATTCTTCTTTCTCCCTCTATTAATTGTATCAAAAGTGCTGTTGAAACCTATGAATATTACGTGAATATCTCTGTTGCATTTTTTAGATTTTTGAATTGTTTCGACGCATGATGTAAGTCTCATGTTTAGTATGTTTCCTAGAATTTTTTGTGGTATTTACAGGGTTATTGCTCTGTAATTCTCGCACTCCTTCCGATCTCCTTTTTGATAGATAGGCACTATAACACCTCTGTTCCATTGGGTAGTGTGTTCTGGATCCATATTTGTTGTATTAACTTGTTTATTTCATTCTCTAATTCTCCTCCTCCGTATTTTATTAATTCCACTGCTATTTCATCTTCTTCTGCTGCTTTCTGGAGGATTTTCATTTCTTTTTGTACTTCTTCTTTTGTAGGAGTTTCTGCTTCGTCGTTATCTTTCTGTTGAGACTCCTTCTCGATCTGTCCCTGACGTATCGGTCTTTCAATCAATATGCTTGTCGAGCAGTTTTCATAGTCTTCAGTATGAATGACATCAGACTTTTTGGCCGTAGTTATTTTTTTTTTCTCTCCAATTTTGTCAGGTTTGGGTATAAAAACCACCCTTATCGACCCCATGCTTTTTGTATGTACCCCAGTGCTAGACTAGCCTGCAGGATCAAAGTCATCTCCCCTCTGTAGAAGAACATATTGAATAATATTCGCACCCGTTGGCACCCGTTGAATTATATGGCTCAAATAAGTTTATTGCCCATTTGATTTTGTCTTGGTACTTCTGCCACATACCACATAGGTACCAGTTTCCCTAGAAACACAAGTCATGGTATCCAGTCCACTTTGCCAAGTGTAGCCTAGAAAGTTCTTTCAGAGTCTCTTCACCATTCTGAGTGTATTCACCTGACTCTTTTGGAGTGAGGGAATGCTTAACTAAGGGCTCTTTGAGAAGCCTTGACATTCTTGTAGTCTGTTCTATCTCCCCGTAATGCTTTCTCCACTATTCCATGATTAACATGACTTAGTTGACTCTAGATTTTCTATTTATTCTTTCCTGTCTCATTTCTGTTTTTCCCAATGGTGCCATGTATATGGTACCATTATCTGTTCTTCAGGTATCTTCATAACCTTTCTGACCCGTATTAGCCTCTTGATTTTTTATAAGAGAGCAGTATCTTGCAATCTTTGTTCCACACAGCTTCGATAAGTTACAGATTTTAGATAGGGTTTCCATCATTGTTTTTAATTATCTCAATTATTTTGAATATTTTGGGACAAGAAAAGAGGTACACATTTTGGAAACGATTTCGCAGGTGAAAATCAAAACGACAAATAATTACATCTAACAAAGACTTCTAAAAAGATAAAGACTTTAATTTCAATCGTGGTTTATTCAGCTTAAAATAGTAGTCAAGTAATCAGTAAAACCCAATACATATTATAATGTTAAAGAAGGTAATTACCAAAGTCCGAATTATAAGCATTTTGCTTTTTTTTTGCTTTTTTTGCTTTTTTTCTTATAATTAGGATTTTTAGTAAAAATGCTTATTTTAAAGATATGTTGCTTCTCTTTGTTTATTGCACTTCTTATGATAAACTATAGTGAAATTTCGTGTTACCTTCTTAAACAAAATTCTATGAAGTATACAGAGCTATAAAACTTTAGTAATTCAATAAACCATAAGAATTTTAATCCCTTAGGCTTAGGAGATAAACAGGAAAACCCATCGTTATATCTGTCATGTAAAAACTAATATTTGTCTGCAGAAAGCCCAAATTTATTATATTGTTGTAAAATAGTACCGGTACATTTGTCTAAATTTAAATACGCACCAATCACATCTGAAGATGTTGAAAGAACTTATTCTACGTATAAATATATGTATACAGATAGAAGACATAGCTTTTTACAAGAAAAATTTGAAAAACATATTGTTAATTGTTTTTTTTTGCTAATGGCCATGAATTACAAATATTTTAATGTTAAAGCTTAACATTTTGGTAATTTTTTATTTATTGTTATTAATACGATAATTAAAAATAAATGTAATTTAATGTTAATGTCATTTATTCATATTTATATCATTATATCCATGTTTACTTACACGTTTTTTTTCTTAAACCTTTCTTATTTCATAAAAACTTTGCTTATTTTTGCGACATTTTTTGCTTATATAGATACTTATTTTGATCTTTCTGTCATGCTTATAATCCGGACTTTAGAATTACTAATGTCTTTATTTTGTTACGGCACTGTAAACTAGTAAAGCCATATACAGGGGGTCGTTAATTCCACCAGGGGTCGGACTGGGGTTTGTTCGGTTTACCTCTGTGTGGTGACAAGTCCTCTTTCCTCACGAACTCATTCCCGATGATATAAAATTTTATATACAGTACAATAGTTTATTGTACCGTCATATAAAGAAAGACGGTTAATGTTTTCAATAACACACAGTAGGAATTCCTGGTTAAGATCGGGTGTAAGGGTGAGGATTTTGATATAATTGGAGTGATACATTTGTTAAAACTTTTTTTCGGGCTGTCGGGTTTTGTGATTGAAGTATCCTTGTCTACGAAGCTTAAACAAAAATTTTGACTCGATGGAGGGGGACATAACACACAACAAAAAAGTTTGTTTTGTCATTTTCATTATCAAGAGAAGAAACGGAATAATTTTGAGAAGGCTTCTCGATCTTCTGAAACATGGAATAGGAAATTGATGGATTCGACCGTTACTTGATGGAAGTTCATTTTATCTAACAATAAAACATAAAACACTGAAAACGTTTGTTTTCTATACTTCCACAAAATTTATTACAACTAAGTGACTACAGCTGTTTCGGCAGAGTGCCTTTCTCAAGTGATATAGTTTACAATGTGTTTGCCTTTTTAAGTCTTTAACTGAAGAGGTTGAGGAGTGGGGAGCTGTTTGTCTCGAGTTGGTCATTCAGAATTATATCTGTATTTTTCAATTTATTAATTTCCATAGATTCTAAAAAAGATAGCTTAAGGCCTTTATTTTGGATATGTAGAATTTGAAACTCTTCATTGAAAGAATGATTATGATCTAGAAGGTGAAGTGCGTATGTAGAAGTGTCTGTTTTTCTATTGTTGAAAGACCTTTTGTGTTCTGCTATCCGTTTGTCAAAGGTTCTGCCAGTTTGACCGATGTAAGTTTTCGGACAGTCACCACAAGTTAGTTTGTACACACCACTCTGTAGTTGCTTTCTCTTTCGGCTTTTATTGTTCTTAATATATTTATGTTGTTAGTTCTGAGGCCTGGTGTTATTCCTTTCTTTTTTATGTATCTGGCTATTTTTGTTGTTATCTTGCCAGTATATGTGAGAGAGCAGAAGGTACTGGTTTCTTTCTGTGGTGGTGGATACACTAATTTCAGGGCTTTCTTATGGAGTTTTTGGTTTAAAATTTTGTTAACTGTTCGTTCGTTATAGCCATTGTTTACTGCTATTTGTTTAATGATGTTTAGTTCTATCTCGAAGTTATTTTTTGTCATGGGAATTTCTGTCAGTCTATGTATCATGCTATGGTAGGCTGCTAATTTGTGTTGTGTAGGATGGGATGATGAATTGTGTATGGTTGTGTCAGTATGGGTAGGTTTATGATATACGGAGAACTCATGTTTGTTGTGTAGTCTGGTAATCATTACATCTAGAAAGTTTATGGAATTATTCTGTTCTGTTTCTATTGTAAACTCAATATTACTATGAAGTGAATTAATGTATGACAGAAATTGGTTAAGTTGTCTGTTAGTTCCTGTAAAGCATACTAGTATATCATCCACGTATCTCCACCAATATAAGAACTGTTTAAATACGGGATGTTTAGAAATTGTTGTTTCAAGTTGGTTCATAAATATATCTGATAGCAATGGGCAGATATATTTATGAACCAACTTAAAACAACAATTTCTATACATCCCGTATTTAAACAGTTTTTATATTGGTGTAGATACGTGGATGATATACTAGTATGCTTTACAGGAACTAACAGACAACTTGACCAATTTCTATCATACATTAATTCACTTCATAGTAATATTGAGTTTACAATAGAAACAGAACAGAATAATTCCATAAACTTTCTAGATGTAACGATTACCAGACTACACAACAAACATGAGTTCTCCGTATATCATAAACCTACCCATACTGACACAACCATACACAATTCATCATCCCATCCTACACAACACAAATTAGCAGCCTACCATAGCATGATACATAGACTGACAGAAATTCCCATGACAAAAAATAACTTCGAGATAGAACTAAACATCATTAAACAAATAGCAGTAAACAATGGCTATAACGAACAAACAGTTAACAAAATTTTAAACCAAAAACTCCATAAGAAAGCCCTGAAATTAGTGTATCCACCACCACAGAAAGAACCCAGTCCCTTCTGCTCTCTCACATATACTGGCAAGATAACAACAAAAATAGCCAGATACATAAAAAAGAAAGGAATAACACCAGCCTTCAGAACTAATAACAACTTAAATAAATATGTAAAGAACAATAAAAGCCGAAAGAGAAAGCAACTACAGAGTGGTGTGTACAAACTAACTTGTGGTGACTGTCCGAAAACTTACATCGGTCAAACTGGCAGAACCTTTGACAAACGGATAGCAGAACACAAAAGATCTTTCAACAATAGAAAAACAGACACTTCTACATACGCACTTCACCTTCTAGATCATAATCATTCTTTCAATGAAGAGTTTCAAATTCTACATATCCAAAATAAAGGCCTTAAGCTATCTTTTTTAGAATCTATGGAAATTAATAAATCGAAAAATACAGATATAATTCTGAATGACCAACTAGAGACAAACAGCTCCCCACTCCTCAACCTCTTCAGTTGCAGACTTAAAAAGGCAAACACATTGTAAACTATATCACTTGAGAAAGGCACTCTGCCGAAACAGCTGTAGTCACTTAGTTGTAATAAATTTTGTGAAAGTATAGAAAACAAACGTTTGCAGTGTTGTATTGTTAGATGAAATAAGTGTCCTATTACCTATTACGAAGGTAAATGGACGAAAAAGAAACGAAAACGAAGAAACTTTTTTTCTTCCTACACTTCTATGGACCTCTATTTTGCCTTTGAGGATCAGTTGTAGTATTCTAAATCGATTTCCTTTCACTGTCCCAGATAAGATATTTTCCAGTATTTAACAGTCCTTAGGCATTTCTCTATCTTTGTTGACCTTCATTAGTTTTTCTTGCTGTCTAAGGTATCTTGAGCATTCGTCTATGCATCCACATTTCCAATACTTTAATTCTATTCATGCTTGATACGTTTAGTGTCCACACTTTTGCACCATACAAAAGTACAGAACAAACATAGCACCATTCTTTGTCTTAGTTCTAAACTGAGATGATTATTGCAAATAAATGACTTCATTTTCATAAAAGTAGTTTTATTCATTGCTATTCTGCATTTTACTTCTATGTCTGGACCTAGTTGGTTGGTTATGACAGTTCCCAAATATGTCATTTTGTAAACTTTTTCAACTTGGGCTCATTTAATTGAATCGCTGCATGTGTGTGTGCGTTACGACTAAATACTACAAATCTGGTTTTGTTTGAGTTTATTTTAACGTTAATTTCCTCTCCTACTTCGTGATGTAGATAGATATGATCAAGTAGATTTTGGAGACATTCATCCGCGTAATTACATTAAGTATTTCCTCGTCGATTTTTATTTCATTTGGCTGTCTCTCAAGTGCATTTTTAAATTACTGGTCCGACTAAACATTGAACAATTTTGAGGACAAAATGCAACCTTGTCTAACTCCTCGTCGTATGGAGATTTTGTCAGTGTAGTTATCTACAGTTTTTACGATAGCAGTTTAATTCCAGTACAAATTTTTAATGATACAAATACCTTTTACGTCATTTATTCCTACATTTTTTTA
Organism: Diabrotica virgifera virgifera; assembly: GCF_917563875.1. Taxonomy (NCBI): domain Eukaryota; kingdom Metazoa; phylum Arthropoda; class Insecta; order Coleoptera; family Chrysomelidae; genus Diabrotica; species Diabrotica virgifera. The sequence continues at coordinate 13,590,736 of NC_065449.1, forward strand.
GCATCTGTATTAATTTTACTTGCTTAACTTTATCGACAGCCTTCTCGAAGTCCACGAAGCATGCAAATACAACTTTTTTTGATCACGGCATTTTTGTAATAGGATATTTAGCACAAAAAGTGCTTCCCTGGTTCCCAAAGCATTTCTAAAGGCAAATTGGGTATCATCGAGTTCTTCTTCGCATTTGAGTTTAATTCTGTCGTGTAGGGGTCGACAAGACAAGAATTCTTGTCTTGACAACAACTTCTTGTCTTGTCTTGAGAAAAAATCAAGAAATTTAAAAAAATCTTGTCTTGACGTTTTATTGACGTTTTATATCTTGTCTTGACTCAAAAAATTTCAAGATCTTGATATTTCTTGATTACTTGGTCCGGTGATTCCCCGGCGACCTTTTTATTGCGTTGTGTGCTAGTGCTAACACGGCCACTGGGGGGAGTCCCGATGAAAATCTGAATAAATGCAAAATATTAGATAAATAATGGGTTCTCATCAGTAAATTTTGTCAATATCTGAGAAGCTTTAAAACACTGTCTTCAATACTCGCAGGCTCGAAGGGGAAAAATATTGCACACTCCCATTGGTGGTAACTGGAGTAAACTTACTTTTAGACAAACTGGAAACTTTTAGACAAAATTAACTTGGTAATTGAATTGATAGAGACACTACTGACGAGTAATTAATTTACTTCATTCAAGCTGCGAGAGATAAAATACTGAAACACTTTAACAAAACGACAAAACTAATTGGATATACTGTATAGTTCTTATTTTGGACCCTCGGCATAAAGTAGAGGCATTTTCCTCTTCATCTTGGAGAAAGCTTCTACAATCAGAGGCAGTACAAAAATTTGAAGAAATATTTAAAGCTTACTATTTCAGTAAATCCCAGAATGATCTACAGAATCCAATACCAGAGCCATCACTTAGTCTGAAAAAAGAAGATAACGAATTTGATTTAGATATTACTTACTTACCTAGTTAACAAAGCTGATAATGATAACTTAAAATCTTGGAAGTATGAAATTGAAAAATACATAAATGAGCCTAGGTCAGAATATACTGGTCTGAGAATATACTTGATTGGTGGAGAAGACGCGAAAATATCTACCCGTCATTATCGAAAATGGCCAAGGATTTTCTCGGAACGCCAGCAACATCTGTACCTGCGGAAATGCTATTTTCAAGAGCAGCTTTAACAATAAGAACGCCAAGAAATCAGCTAGGCGTTGACTCCATGAGAAGTGTTATCTGCCTTAATTCATGGCTTATGGCTTATTAATTCCGATTTAAAAATGTGCTAAATTTGTTATTTATAATAAAATCTAGTTTGCAATTTTATTTTCAACAGGATTAGGTAGGTAAGTATCATTATTTATTATTTTTAATTTACATTTTTGTAAATCGTTTTAGCAAAAAAGTGTGCAATAAATTAAAATATGTTATGTTAAAATAATGTTATTTTTTTCAGAAATAAATACGTTTTAGAGTTTTCATTATTAGTCAAGATTTCTTGTTTTCTTGACTGGTATTGATATAAAATTTCTTGTCTGTCTTGAAATCTAAAATTACTTCTTGTCTTGATCTTGTCTTGAAATCAAGAAAGGATCAAGACAAGATCTTGAGATTTTCAAGAAGTTGGCAACCCCTACTGTTGTGCAGTATTCTTAGGAAAATCTTAAGAGTTTGGTTAATTAGGATAATTATTGGAATGGGAACCAGGGAGGTACTTTTTGCGCTTAACATTCTATTACAAAAATGCCGTGACCAAAGAAAATATGTATTTGCATGCTTTGTGGACTTCGAGAAGGCATTCGATAAAGTACAGCATGTAAAATTAATGCAAATACTGAAAAATATCGGAATAGATGACAAGGATATTCGTGCCATTAAAAATTTGTACTGGAATCAAGCTGCTATCGTAAAAATTGGAGATAACTACACCGATGAAATCTCCATACAACGAGGAGTCAGACGAGGTTGCATTTTGTCGCTAACATTGTTCAATGTTTGCTCGGACCAGTTATTTAAAAAGGCACTTGAGAGACTGCCAAATGCAATAAAAATCAACGGGGAACTACTTAATATGATTAGATATGCAGACGATACAGTATATATATTCGTATGAACTTTACACATTGCTAAAACATACAATAGATTGTAAGAATATAAATGAAAACATTAAAGGCGGATATTGCTACTGTGGAGCCATTCCATTGCCTCAGGAGTTAGTTCGTGGATTTCGATTAAGCTTCCTTCGAATCGTGTGGCTGGACATTCTTGTGTAATGTGGTGGACTGTTTGTTCAGCAGCATTGCATTTGTCACATAGCGGGCTGTCTGCGATACCCCATTGGTTAAGTGATTTATTGCACACTCCATGACCTGCCCTGATTCGGTTCAGATTACACCATTCTCGACGCGGAAGAGAGAAACCGTTGAGTTTGACTGTGGGATTTCCTATTAGGTGTGCATTGTTCACTTCTTCGTTCCATTCGCTTATCCAATGCTCATAGATTGTGAAATTGTTTGGAAGATTTTTTGCTGTTCTTGTTGGCGGATTTCGAGATCTCAGCCGCAATTGGCCCTGGTTTAACTGATCTATGTCGGTATTTATTGGCAATGAGGGATTCTTTTGACATTTCTGGTATTGTGATTTAAGGGCAGCTAACCGTCGTGTTTTGGTTGGTGCAATGTTGCTTAGAACTGGAAGCCACTGAGTTGGTGTGCTTTTTATGGTCCCCGTAATATACCTCATTGTCTGATTTAGTTGTGTGTCTAGGACGTTAGTATGGTGACTGTTTAGCCAGACTGGAGCACAATAGTCGGCTGTTGAATAGACTAATGCAAGAGCGCTTGTCCTGATTGTGTCTGCATTGGCTCCCGAAGAGGTGTTTGCAAGCTTGTGAATGATATTATTGCGAGTTTTTACATTAGCTGCAGTTTTATGTAAGTGTTCCTTAAAAGTTAGAGTACGATCCAGTGTTACACGGAGATATTTTGGATTTGGGTTATGTTTTAGGGTAACCCCTTCGCTTTCTATGTTTAGTCTGTAGTTCACTTCCCGGTTATTTAGATGGAAGGCAGTAACTTCTGTTTTTGTGGGATTTGGCTGAAGGCCCCATTTTTTAAAATATGTGTTAATAGTATGTAAGTCGCTTTCTAGGATAGCTTGGGCGTTCTCGATGTTTCTTTCTTGTATGCCTAAAGCCATGTCATCTGCATAAATAAACTTGCGTGAGATTGTAGTGGGAGCGTCTGAGGTGTAAATGTTAAACAGGAGCGGCGATAGAACCGATCCTTGGGGTAACCCATTCTGTAAACTTCTGTATTTACTAGTTTTCCCATTAACGCTAACTTGGAATAATCTGTCACACTGCATTTGATTTATTAGCTTATTAAATGATTGGCATGGTACCATCTGGTACAATTTTAGTAGTAGTCCTTCTTTCCATACCGTGTCGTAAGCACAAGTCAGATCAATGAATGCTACTGCCGTTTTGATTTTCTTTTGGAAGCCATTTTCAATAAATGTGGTTAGAGAAAGAACTTGATCACTGCAGTTCCTTCCTGGCATAAATCCAGCTTGTTCTACGGGAATATTTTCGCTTACGGAGTGTAAAAGTCTCGCGTAGATTATCCTCTCAAAGATCTTATAGCAGACACTTAAAAGGGTGATTGGTCTGTAACTCTCGGGCAATGAAGCATCTTTGCCTGGTTTACAGATTGCGATGACTTTGCTTTGCTTGAATAGTTTGGGGAGCTTTTGCGTCGTCATTATCTGGTTGAAGAAGTCGAGGAGCCACTTTCGAGTTTTTGGACCAATGTGTTTTATGAACTCAGGATATATTTTGTCAACTCCTGCAGCTTTGCGGCATTTAATTAAGTCTAGAGCGTTGAAAAGACGATACAGTAATTCTGTCAGATAATATTGAAGGTCTCCAAATTCTGCGTGATCGTATTCACGAGGTCGGAGAGGAAATATGGGCATTAAAATAAACTCAAACACAACCAAATTTTTAGTGTTTAGTCGTGACCCACATCCCGAGGCAAAGCTTCAATTAAACGGAGTCCAAGTTGAGAAAGTTCACATAATGACATATTTGGGAACTGTGATAACGGACCAACTAGATCCAGACATAGAAATAAAACGTAGAATAGCAATGAATAAAACTACTTTTATGAAAATTAAGTCATTTATTTGCAATTATCATCTCAGTTTAGAACTAAGACAAAGAATGGTTAAGTGCTATGTTAGGTCCGTACTTTTGTATAGTGCAGAAGTGTGGACGCTAAAAGTATCGATCATGAACAGAATTGAAGCATTGGAAATGTGGATTCATAGACGGATGCTGAAGATACTTTGAACAGCAAGAAAAACTAATGAAGAAGTACTGAGGAGGATCAACAAAGATAGAGAACTGCTAAAGACTGTTAAACATCGAAAAATGTATTATCAGGGACATAACGCCAGGAGTCGATATAAAATATTACAACAACTGATCCTTAAAGGCAAAATAGAGGGCCGTAGAGGTGTAGGAAGAAAACAAGTTTCTTGGTTAAAAAACATTCGTGAATGGACTCAGATATCAAATGCAGGACAATTATTCCATATTGCCAGAAGATCGAGAAGCCTTCGCAATGGTGATCGCCAACGTCGGATAATTCTGATATGGCACGTGAAGAAGAAGAAGCGACACAAACCCAAAAGGCTTTCGATTGGCTACCTACATCATGGAACGCTTTTAATATATTCAGAACCAAAAGGCATTGATGGTAGAGAGCTACGTATCATAGAAAACTTATATTGGAAGCAAAAAACAGTCGTACTAGTCGGAGGGAGATTAACCGAAGAATCATCATGAGTGACTCGACAATCCGTTGTGGATCTTAGCCTTCTCGCAAAGAAGTCGCCACTTCTGTCTATTCCTGGCAACTTACCTCCATCTTCGAACCCTTAGAATCTTTATGTCTTCTTCTACATCATCAATCCATCTTCTACATGGTCGTCCTCTACTTCTTGTGCCCTCTGGTTTAGAAAATGTTAATCTTTTCGTGTATTCGTGATCTGACATCCTAGCAATGTGTCCAGCCCATCTAAGTCTTTGCATTTTAACGAATTTCGCAGACCGAAGAATGTTAGATTCAAAAAGACATCAGACAGGTATGCATTCTATCCACTATAAAATAAAATAACTCACTTTTTCTAGTAGGTGATTGTTAGAATATTAATACCAAATAGACATTACCAAGAAAAATAGTGCAATGCGGCAATATAGCGCCTGTTACATCCCTGTGCTTTGTATTCGAACATCCAAAGGTGACGATATGAAGTTACTATAGCAACAAAGTAATACATCGATTACAACAAAAAAGAAAAGACTCCACGTCAGAATTAATTTTAGAATTATCACTTTTAGTCCGTTCTTTAACGGTAAAATATTGCAAAACCTCTAAATTTTAAAGAACCGCTTGGATTGACATGAAATTTGGCATACACGTAGCTAACAAGTCAAAGAAAAAAAGTGATATTGTGCCGATATGTGCTTTTGCCCTGGGGGTGGTTTTCACCCCCTCTTGGGGGTGAAAAAATATTCGTCCAAAGAAAGTCAGGAAATGGATAAACTGGCTAATTTAAGTAACTTTTCTTCTATAGAGTTTTTTCACTAAGTCAATACTTTTCGAGTTATTTGATAGTGAATATCATTTTTTCAACAAAATAACCACGCTTTTAGACGGTTTTTCGTAAATAACTCAAATAATAAGTATTTTGTCGAAAAAATATTCTTACCAAAAATATAGCCTGTAAAAAATTTAAAAACATGGTGTATATATCATGTTTCTACACCTAGTAAAAGCATAGTTATAGCTAATGAAAAATAGGTTCATATTCGTCAAATTCCAAATGGAGTACTTTAACCTGAAATAACCAAAAATTAAGCACATATCGGGGAAAATTCATTACAACTTATTTAAAGTGTTTAAAGAAATCTTCATTTTTGTTTTATAAAAAAAATTCTAACATCAAAATTAAACAAGTTACGCTCAAAATAAAGTTAGTTTGGTTTTGGTAAAAAAATCGAGAAAATTACCCCCTAATTAGTATCTTAAATGAACTTAATCGTTACGACTTCACAAGTTTCTTGACTCGTGTATATATTGTTTATATGTTCTGTAAGTTTCATCGGTTCAAAGTTCTTATTATTGAAAGGGCTGTAGTTAAAACGGGTTGAACGAGTCACTGATCACGAATGTATGCAAATTTAGAAACAACAAATATTAATCAATTTTTGTCTAACAGAAAAACAAAAAAAATACATATTCAGAAAAGCAAATCTGACTTTTTTTGTTTTTCGAGATTTTTGGTATATCTAACAATTTTTAAGTTAATTTGAAAAAAACATATTTTTCAAAATTTAAATTTTTAAAAATTTTACTTTGAAACCAAATTTTTTCAAAAATAAGCACTTTGACTCGATCAAACTTACAGATCATATAAACACAACATAAGTAAAATAATTTGTGGAGCGGTAACGAATAATTTCATTAAAGTTGCTAATTAGGGGGTGGTCTCCCCGATTTTTTTTTGCAAAAACAAAAGGAACCAATGTTGTTCTGAAGCTATTTCCTTGTGGCATTTTTATAATTACGTATTTTTTTATGGGAAATAAGCCACAATTTTACTAAAAAATGAATTTATTAACGTTTCGAAGCCCAAATCGGGTTTCGTTGTCAAAATACAAAAAAAAAAAAAAATACTTCGAAACGTTAATAAATTCATTTTTTAGTAAAATTGTGGCTTATTTCCCATAAAAAAATACGTAATTATAAAAGGAACCAACTTTATTTTGAGCGTAACTTGCTTAAATTTAATGCTAGAAACTTTTTGTAAAAACAGAAATAAAGCTTGTTTTAAACACTTTAAAAAAATTATAATGGGTTTTCCCTAAAAAGTGCTTAATTTTTTGGATATTTCACGTCGAAATATTCTATTTGAAATTTGGTGAATATGAATCTATTTTTCATTGGCTATAACTCTGGTTCTACGAGATCCAGAGTCCTAACGCGTACACCGTTTTTTTTTACTTTTTTATGTGCTATATTTTTGCTAAGAACGTTTTTTTCGACAAAATACTTACTTTTTGAGTTATTTGCGAAAAACCGTAAAAAAATGTGGTTATTTTGTTGAAAAATGAACATATTCACTCGCAAATAACTCGAAAAGTGTTGACTTGGCGAAAAAGCTCTATAGAACAAAAATTACTTAAAATTAGTCAGTTTACCCATTTCCGGACTTATTTTGGACATATATTTTTTCACCCCCGAGAGGGGGTGAAAGTCACCCCCAGGGCAAAAGCACACATCGGCACAATATCACTTTTTTTCTTTCACATGTAAGCTATACGTATGCCAAACTTCATGTCAAACCAATACAGTGGCGTGCTGGCCATATAAATGAATCGGCGCAATCACCGAGAGGCCGCGGCCTATTGAGGCCGGTCAAATAAGGTTTTTCACAAAAAATTTTGGATGTAACAATTTTTTTTTAATTTATAATCGAATGATATTAACAAAACATTTCAAAAATATTTTATTTCCATACATAGTGTTCGATCCGTTTGAATAATATTGCATTAATTCCAGTTGTCTGTTTTATACACACCCTGTATTTCAAAAAGACGTTCAATTAAGCCATGAATAGGTATTATTCGGCTGATAATATAAACACAGACTTTTACACAAAATACTACTCAGCAATTGTATATATTTCTTTAGATATGTGTTCCTGGGAAAAGTTCCTTAAGTATTTTTGGATGTTTTCGGCTTTGCTGAGTGGTTTGCTTTAGAAATATATGTTTAATATAGATTTTATAATATTTTCGATAAATGGAAAACCAAAAAACAATCTGCTATGCTATGCAAACGATGCAATACTAATATCTCAAAGTAAAGATGATTTACAACGTCTCTCTCTCTCTCTCTCTCTCTCTCTCTCTCTCTCTCTCTCTCTCTCTCTCTCTCTCTCTCTTTCTTGTCGTTTCCCCATTACTGAGGATCGTGATTTCTTCCAAATATTCCTAACAATTTTATTCCATTGGTCTTTATCTTCAGCTGCTCTAAGTGCTGTGCAGAATGACTTTCCTGCTGAATTATTAATTTGGTCGGACCATCTAGTTGGTGATCGTCCTCTTGATGTTCTGCCCAGACCGTTTCCAGAAACAATTAATATCTCCAAACTATAGTCACCTCTGTGAACCACGTGACCGAAGAATTGCAGAATTCGTTACAGACATATTGTGGACAGACTTTTTTTTTTTAATTTCGAGTTGGATTAGAATGCAAACGTTTGTCCTATGAGCTGTTCAAGGTATGCGCAGTATTATTCTCCAACACCACATCTCAAAGGCATCCGCTCTCAAAAGCACCACACTTGGACTCAAAGAGTCCAAGTCTCTGCCACGTATAGAAATATTGAGAATACAAGGGCATTCACCAGTCTCATTTTGTCATCTTGATATTTTGAGAGATAGATCGGTCTTTACAAACTTTAGTTAGGCAACTCATCGCATTTTTTGCAATACCAATACGTCTCAACTTTTGCTTCACACTTACCATCGTCAGTTGTGCTAGACCCGAGATAGACAAAGCTGTTTACTATTTGGTATTCCTGTAACATGTTAATCAGTTGAATAGTGTCGAATCTGTCGACCACAATTATTTTTGTCTTAGCTTTATTGATTTTCAGACCAACTTTACTGCTTTCGTACTCAACTTTTCGCAGGGGATCAGCAGGAAGATTTCTTACAACGTACGCTGCACCAATTTAACATAACCGCCAGAAAATTTAACATGTTAATTTCCCCAAAAAAGACAAAATGCATGGTTATAACAGCAAATTCAATAATATGTAAATTGGACCTGGAGGGCTAATAGAACAAGTGATGGAGTTCTAATAACTAGACATCACACTATCTAGCTACGAAAGGGTCTAAACAGAAGTGGAAGATCAAGTGAATAGAACAAACAGAGCAGCAGGTTGTCTGAATGACACAATATGGAGAAATAAAAATATCGGAAAAGAAATGAAAGGCAGAATTTACAAATCAGTCATAAGACCAATAATGACATGCGTGGCAGAAACACGATCCGACACAGAGAGGACAAAAAACCGTTCGAAAAATCGATGGTAAGACTCTATGGGACACAGAGCTAGAAGTACAGATATACAGCGGAAATTCAAGGTGGGCAATATTAATAACTGGATAACAAACAGAAGAATAGAATTGAATGACCACATACGCCGAATGACAACAAATAGAGTAGTAAGGACAGCGAGAGACGGTTCCCCAATAGGAAGACGATCAGTGGGATGACCACGAAAACGATGGAACGACAACTTACTAGAGGCACATTGAAAAAACAGACAGAGTCATGTTTATACAAATAGAAGAAGAAGAAGAAGTATTTTTGTCTTATAAATATAAATAAGAAATACAAATTCTGAAAGAAGATAAAATAAGGATGGGAGGCCGTTTTTCTATAAAATCACCGGGCCGCTTCAAAAATTCCAGCACGCCACTGAACCAATACAAGCGGTTCTTTAAAATTTAGAGCAAAAACCGTGAAAGAATGGACTATTTTGTAATAGTTATAAATTTGTTCTATTTTATTCACATAAAAATATTGTACAGTCCACACCACAAAGTTTAATTTATCTGCCATAAGATAATCCACCAATGATCAGTAATTAGTATTTTTTTAGGATAGTACAATAAAGACATTAAGTTTTATTAAAAATATATACTAATTCAATTTCTGCTTCTCTAAAGAATCTTTTTTCGAAAAAACGTCCTGTCAGTTCGCAAAGATAACATCTCAGTTTTTTTAAGTGCTTTGGTAAATCTCAAATCTGCCAACAATATTATCAGATACAAAACTCCCTAATCTGTGATCAAAATACTTCAAACTTATTCAGTGCCATTATTCTCTTATTGTAATCACCATTGTAGTAACAGGATATTTTCATGGTATTATTTCATTTCGTACGAATAGTGGCCATATCAGATGACCAAAAATAGAGGAAATGCGGCTCTAATAGAAGATTTAGTGTCCAATTGTGCATAAAATGCGATTTATATTCTGCTCCAATTTCAGAAAATGCATTCGGCTAATCTCTTTTTTGGTAATGTTGCCATAGGCGTATCTTCATTTGATATTCAACGAAACAGTGGTGTATTGTGGATGGTTTTATACGTTTTTCATTATAAATTAATGGTAATAGCTAGATTTTGGATTATATGCATAAAAAGGCCAAGATATGCTTGCAATATACCCTATAAAATTGTTGAGATATGCAACATTGCCTTACTCAATACTGTTTATTCATGTTAATAATTTAAATGATATTATAATAGGGGAGGAAAGTATGCTAAATTTGCAGTTACTCGGGCGTTATGGGGACTAGGACCTGTTGGTTTGTGAAGAGTAGGTCCTAAAACCAAAATAAATTAAGTTTTCCATAAAGTGGGGCCTTTCCATTTTTTAATTAAATTCTCCATTTCCAACAATCGTTTTTTCCGATTATAGCGCCATCTATCCATATTTCGAAAAAATGTTTCGAAGAGCATACAATAGCGCGTCATCAATATAACTTCGGGAGATAGTATCATACCATTTTTCGTAAGGTCTGCGAAACTTTGGCAACAGTGGTAATCTTGGACATTTTCTAATATCAATATTTTGACAATAAATTGTACTCATAGGCGCTCTAAATGGAAATAATAGAAAAAAAAATTGTTATTAGTAAATAAATATTTATAAAAATAAACCAAAATGGGTGAAAATTTTGTTAACATAGGTATTTGCACGAAATAATAATAATAAATAATCATTTCGTTGTGAAGCGAAACAAGAGGCGTCTTATTTTATTTAGTTCATAGAACGATAAAGGCACTCTAACTTTATATACTCGAATTAGAATTCGAAATATTTTTATGTAAAATATACTTACCTACCTACATATAACTAAAACTCACAATTAAAAATAATCTATTTTTTCACATAGGCCAACAACTTCCTTCTATTACACAAAAATGTAATAAATTAACTATAAATAAACACTACTTTCCTATGAAACAACAATAACGAATTCCTAAAATAATACACTACTGCACTGAACAGATATCGATAAAGAGAACAGAACAGATAAGAGAAAATCTGACGCAGGTTTGTCAAAATGACAGTGACAATTTCTCTATGTTGCCTAATTAGTTATTAGGTATATGTTCGATTTCTTGTTAGAAATAAAACATTTTAGTAGGCCCAAAATGACACAAAATCTAGGGATGGGATAAAAAAGTTTATTTGAAGAAAGTATATTTTTTTGTTCTTCTTAATAGCGGTACAGTGTTTTAATATTGTATTTAATTACAGAGTAATTTCCACATACGAATATATTTCTCAAATTGGGCCCTGTGCCGCCATTCTTTATTATATTACGAATATGTATGCCAAATATCTCGACAAAATATTCAAAATTACAGCCGCAATCTTGGACCGCGTTTGTTGTTACCTGTTGATCGCTACTGTAACCTCTTAAGGAATCCAAATTCTTCTAGTTTTATTCAAGTTTGTTGTGTTTGGAAATTTTCGCTTATGAAATTTTGACAAAATCACTCGACTGACGTCTCGTGATTTAACTGTCAAAATTTAATTCGCGAAAATTGCCAGGCAACAAACTTTCATTCCAGTCGGAAACATTGCCGGCAAAATTGTCTCTCTTTGATATTATACAGTGAGCACGTAAAGGTTGGAATAAATTCATTGTCTCGAGAATGGACAATTTTGGAAAAAAATCCCGAAACAGGTCAATTTTTATTTTTAAATTACGACTTTTTGGCATATATATCATACTAGCGACGTCACCCATCTGGGCGTGATGACGTCATCGATGATTTTTTTAAATGGGAATAGGGGTCGTGTGATAGCTCATTTGAAAGGTAATTTATTTCTATATTCAGTAGTATAAACATTTACATAATTATTTATACAGGGTGTCCAAGAAAAATTGTTTAGAATTAAATTTATTGACATAAAAAGAAGAATGAATGTAATTGATTTACTGCTCTCAGAAAACAGAAAAAAATATTTATTTGAAAAATAATCATTGCTTTTCGCTTAAATTAAATGTTCAAACTGTCAAGAGCAAGGAAAAACAATATTTATTTGTCAAATAAACATTATTTCCTGTTTTCTGATAGCAGTAAAATTTATTTTGAGTTAAATAAATTACACACATTCTTCTTTTTGTCAATAAATTTAATTCGAAAAATTTTTTTGGACACCCTGTATAAATAGTTATGTTAATGTTTATATTAGTGAATAGAGAATTGAATTACCTTTCAAATGAGCTATCACACGACCCCTATTCTCATTTAAAAAATATAGATGACGTCATCACGTCCAGATGGGTGACGTCACTAGTATGATACATATGCCAAAAAGTCGCAATTTGAAAATAAAAATAGACCTGTTTTGGAATTTTTTTCCAAAGTCATCCATTCTCGAGAAAATGAATTTATTCCAACCTTTACGTGCTCACTGTATACGATTAAATACAATAATGCTCTTAATTTTATTCTATATAATAAACTAAAAAGAAACATTTGCGTTGATGTATCTAATTTATTTTAAAATCTCCTTGTAGATAAAAACGGTCTACTGGAAGCAATGTCGCCACTTATTAATTGGTCTATTTGTGAAAATACTAAAAGAAACTCTCGGTGTGTTGATCTTATCGGCCATAATGGGCAAAACTTTGCGGTCTCCTCTGACCAAATTGGGACACATATATCATTCTCGAAAGAACTGTGAACGATGTCTGCCAGATGGAGACAGATAAATTTGGTTTACCTATCAGTAGGAAGTCCATTGTCGATTTTGCACCATTCGGCGACTGTTTCACGAGTTTTTTCTGTACAGAGACATATTGTTAGGTTTTACAGCTTTATTAGGTCAGATAAAACAATACAATCTACTACACCTAAAGCACAATGTGATCTAAGTCTGAGTATTTTTGAAAAAGGTCTAAAAGAAGAAAACAAGTCAAATAATAATCGTGAAATTTCTAAATAAACAACGATATACAATAGATATACAAAGAGACAATACGATTTAAATTAAAATAAATTAGAACAGAACAGAAGATAGCAGATGGTACGATATAAATTGTGCTAAAAATGATATTGCAGAAATTTGAAAAAAGATCCTTAAAAGAAATGAAATTGAAATTCTTTATTGAAATAGAAATCCTACTAACAATAAATATGAATTTGCTTAATTAAATGTAACATACAATATACAATACATGCAATATACAACACATACAGACTTATTAAAACTTATTTTTTATCCAGGTAAAATATATATATGTTTTTAGTAATTTTTAAAAAAAATTTGAACTGTCACTGCATTCTTAACACTGGGGGAAAGATGGTTAAATTCATTCATACATTTGTAACACAAGGATGTCATTGTACTATGTTTATTAGTTTTTTGAATGTTAAAATCTTCAATATTTCTCGTGGTATATGAATGAATTTGACCCCTCAATGTAACATATTCATTAAAATATGCAGGCAACATTCCTTTTTTTAATTTAAAAAAGAAAACCATAGTAAGGTAGTAAAGCCTTTGTTGAACTGAAAACCAACCTATAAAGTAGAATACATCATCTCAATTGGTGTGTAGCGATTGCATCGAAGAATTGTTCTCATACCTCTGTTATACAAAATTTGCAATGATTGAATTGATCCTTTATCACCTACTAAATATAAAACACTTGAACAATAGTCAAAATGGGGCTGAATTATACCTCTAAATACAGTGATACTTGAAAATAATGATAGATCTTTGCTAATTCTATTAAAGAAAAATAATTTTTTAGATATTTTCAACTATTTTTTTAGAACGCAACAAATAGCAAGGAAAACCTGGATAACTGAAAAGATTCTAATGTTAATGGATGAAAGGAGACAGTACACGAACAAAAACAACGAGAAATATAAAGAGATACTACTTAGGAGCAAAAAATTCGCTCCACGTCTATTTTATAGAGGAGACACATTTTTAGGGATGCCACTTTATGGTTCCATGACAGCCCTGTGAAGTTGGCACCTCTAAATACGATTTTTTCAAAAATTTTTCTTTTTTTAATTGTCCATCAAAAATGTCCACTCTTGTCCAGTAAAAAATTTTTTGTCCACCTTTTGTTTACGAGATACTAAAAAAACGTGAAATAAGGCCCAACACCCCGAAGTCAAAAAAACGTCGTAAAAACTGATACGTTTGATTGTCCAACTGTTGTCCACACTTGTGCAGGCATTTTTTTAATTGTCCACCTTTTATTTATTTAAATTAGCAATAATCATCGTTTGTTAAGTAGTAAAAATGCCAAAAAATGAGAATTTTTGGAAATTTTTTTTCACGTTTGATTGTCCATCGAATGTCCACCCTTGTCCAGCAAAAATTTTTTTTGTCCACCTTTTGTTTACGAGATACTAAAAAAACGTGAAATAAGGCCCAACACCCCGAAGTCAAAAAAACGTCGTAAAAACTGATACGTTTGATTGTCCAACTGTTGTCCACACTTGTCCAGGCATTTTTTTTAATTGTCCACCTTTTATTTATTTAAATTAGCAATAAGCATCGTTTGTTAAGTAGTAAAAATGCCAAAAAATGAGAATTTTTGGAAATTTTTTTTTCACGTTTGATTGTCCATCGAATGTCCACCCTTGTCCAGCAAAAATTTTTTTTGTCCACCTTTTGTTTACGAGATACTAAAAAAACGTGAAATAAGGCCCAACACCCCGAAGTAAAAAAAAAGTCGTAAAAACTGATACGTTTGATTGTCTAACTGTTGTCCACACTTGTCCAGGCATTTTTTTTAATTATCCACCTTTTATTTATTTAAATTAGCAATAATTATCGTTTTTTAAGTAGTAAAAATGCCAAAAAATGAGAATTTTTGGAAATTTTTTTTCACGTTTGATTGTCCATCAAATGTCCACCCTTGTCCAAAGAATCGTCAAAGAATATCGATTGGGAAAAAATTATTTCGTCATTAGTTAAAGCGGGACAGAGGCCG
Organism: Diabrotica virgifera virgifera; assembly: GCF_917563875.1. Lineage (NCBI taxonomy): Eukaryota > Metazoa > Arthropoda > Insecta > Coleoptera > Chrysomelidae > Diabrotica > Diabrotica virgifera. The sequence continues at coordinate 13,605,876 of NC_065449.1, forward strand.
TTTTCTCCGTTTCCTCCTTCCACTCATTCGCTTTCTGTTCTATGCGTCTCACTCGCACTGCAGTGTCCCCTTAAGATGGGAAATATTGCTTGCAGCAGGAATTTGATTAAAACTTGCAGTTTACATTTTTCGTTTATTAAAAAATTTATCACCGACACTTTTACTATTTTCTATAAACTTATAGAAAAATGAAATGTTGAATGTTTACAAAAATCCTACAGAAGTATATCAATAAACTCACTTATTAATTGTTAGTCGTCTAATTGTCTATTTCTCCGTGATTCTCAAACCTATCATGCATTTTTTTTTCAAAAATGTAAACATATATTATTTTTCGGTTATCCAATCAACATAACTTGAGCATAGTTTCTTCGAATTTTACAATTTAACTTGTGCCTTACTTTTCATTCACAATCAACTATTAAAATATATGACAAGTACCTACTGCATATTAAAATGAGTTATCTTTTTAAATAGTAAGTAACCCATGTGAAAAGTTACAGATGACATACTATTCTCAAAAATGTTGATCATCAAGAAATTTTTCATCCTCGCCTTCAAATTTACAGAAAATTGTCAGCATTTAACGCATCAAATGAATCATACTTCCGAGGAATTTTCTAATATGTTATTATCAAATTATAAATAATTGCGATCAACAAAAAAAAAAGAAAAATAGAAAGTGTACAAATAAAAAAATGCCAAAATATGTCTAAACATCAGTTGGACAGTAAAATCTATTAGTTTTTATGACCTTTTTTCAAAGTCCAGGTGCTTGGCCTTATTATGGGTACAATATATTATGTATCATTTTCTAATTATCTCTTAGGCTAAAAATGGACAACGAAAATTTTCTTGCTAAGCAATAGTAAAAGTTAAAAACATCAAACAAACAATAATATATTTCTTCACTAACGTGGAAAAGTTTTTTTAAACGAATCTGAGGGTTGCAATGCGAGCCGAAGGCGAGCATTGTAATCAGATGAGTTAAAAAAACTGTACCACACTAGTTAAAAACGATATTTTATTCAACAATGTGTGAAAATGCGAATATTGCATCGCTCGAGCGTGTGGAAAAGTAACATTTCCTACACGGCGTTGAATAAAAATATATTTTTTTGGAATTCGCATTCATGATCCATTGTTGCTACCAAATTAAAAAATATTGCTGAGAAAAAACCAATGTTTCACAAGTAATGAAAATGTCTGAACACGAATGGACAACTTTTGGACAATCCAAAGCTGTTAGTCCTGACAATTTTTTCTCGAATTCGGAAACTTGTACTCCTTCCCTGTCCAAAAAATTTGTTTCAACTATTTTTTTCAAAAAAGGTGGACAAAAAAAACTTTTTGTTGGACAAGGGTGGACATTCGACGGACAATCAAACGTGAAAAAAAATTTCCAAAAATTCTCAATTTTTGGCATTTTTACTAACAAACAATAATTATTGCTAATTTAAATAAACAAAAGGTGGACAATTAAAAAAAATGCCTGGACAAGTGTGGACAACAGTTGGACAATCAAACGTATCAGTTTTTACGTTTTTTTGACTTCAGGGTGTTGGGCCTTATTTCACGTTTTTTTAGTATCACGTAAACAAAAGGTGGACAAAAAAAATTTTTGCTGGACAAGGGTGGACATTCGATGGACAATCAAACGTGAAAAAAAATTTCCAAAAATTCTCATTTTTTGGCATTTTTACTAACAAACGATAATTATTGCTAATTTAAATAAATAAAAGGTGGACAATTAAAAAAAATGCCTGGACAAGTGTGGACAACAGTTGGACAATCAAACGTATTAGTTTTTACGACGTTTTTTTGACTTCGGGGTGTTGGGCCTTATTTCACGTTTTTTAGTATCTCGTAAACAAAAGGTGGACAAAAAAAAATTTTTACTGGACAAGAGTGGACATTTGATAGACAATTAAAAAAAAACAAAAATTTTTGAAAAAATCGTATTTAGAGGTGCTAACTTCACAGGGCTTTCCATGACATCTCGTAACGCGACAGTTCGTAACCGGACAAATGGTAACAGACAATTCGTAACAGCGACAGTTCGTAACGGCGACACTTCGTAACGGCGACAGTTCGTAACTATACAAATTCGTAACGGATCCAAATTGAATTATTCTGTTTATTTTTTTGTAAACTTGGAAACTAACTGGTATTATAGTTATAAATGAAATTATATTTATCAATTTAACGAATCAGTATCAGGATAAACATTTTTATGGCATTTAAAATGGCAATTATAATAATCTTTCCTTTACAAAATGTTTAAGTACATATGTACTTAGAAAGTTGGGAATGTTTAAAGACGGTGGTTGGCTTAAAGATTTCATGAATTATTTTATTATTCCTTTGTCTAGGTATATGTAAATTTAGGAACAATAAGAGGCATAAACTTTTAAAAATATTATTAAAAGTTTGTATGTAACTCGGATTAATCGGGTCCGCGGCCGATCCGGGTTATCGAAAATCCGGGTTAGCCGGAGAATATGGTATAAATAATAAAATACGGTATCCTTACAGATAAACTCCGTTATAATTGAAATAACATGAAATATATATGTGCAGTACACATCTAAATTACTAAAAACACGTAAAGACAAACCTAAGCAAACGGAAGCGAACAATACAAGACTGTACTACACACAATACAGTCAGAATCTCGGAACGATGTTATGTTATTTTAGAACAGTGAAGACTAAGACCATTGTTTAAAAAAGAATTTTTGAAATAGTTTTTAGTCATTTTTAATCAATGCTAAGACAGTTTGATTGAAATAAATAAAAGAATACTACTACAGGTGCCTGTTGTTTCCGATAATTCAAGCCAATGAACGTCGTTCTGCCATGCCGCCGTGTGCCATGAGTCATTTTTATTATCGTATAGTTCAAATTACACAAATACACATTATCTCTCAAATATTATATTACATACATACATTTTTATTTTGAATTGTTGAAATGTTTGTCTGATGAAAATCGGTCCGGGTTGGCCGGACTTCCGGGTTATCGGGGGCCGACTTGTCGGGGTTCCACTGTATTCTGAAACACGAAATATAAAATGTGTTAAACATGTTTATCCCGGTACCGATTCGTTAAATTGATAAACAATTTAAATTATAACTGTAATAACAGTTATTAATGTAGTTTCCATGTTAACAAAATAAACAGAATAATTCAATTTTGACGTTACGAATTTGTATAGTTACGAACTGTCGCCGTTACGACTTGTCCGTTACCACTTGTCCGGTTACGAATTGTCGCGTTACGAGATGTTTAGTCACGGCCACTTATAGATTGGGTATAGATTTCACTCTATAAAATAAAGTCAAGAAAAACGTAGCACTTAACCAACCTAAATTTTAGCTCCAACATCAAATGTCTTGTTCAGAGTAGAGAGTACTCTTCTCATTTTGTTAAAATTTGCTCTAGCCTTTTCTATTCTGATTTTAATTTCCTGAAAGTAATCATTTGTGGAGTTGATCATTGTTCCAAGATATGCATATTGGTCTACTCGTTGGACATTGGCTCAGTTTATGAAAGTATTGTCCTTATTTCTTTGAGTTTTTGATATTTTCATTTTTGCCTTCGTGACGTTCATTGTTAGACCTTATTACAATACTTTCGGCTAAGAAGATGACAGTGTCATCCGCAGATCTAATGTTGTTAATGGGAGCTCCAATTACCTTTATTCCAGATGTTTCATCCTCAAGAAGATTTAGGATCTCTTTCTAGTAGGCAATTAAAAGAATTGGCGACAATACACATCCCTGTCTCACCACACATCTAATTTTAATTTTCGCTGACAGCTGTTCGATATGATCCTGAGGTCATTGTAATCTAACCTCTTTGATGTTAGAACATTCATTAATTAATCATAATTATCGTACTGTATCGAATGCTTTATTATAGTCAATAAAATACGCATATATATCTTGATTGACGTCCAGGCACCTTTATTGTATTAGAAGTCACATTTGTTTAATCATACGTAGGTACTTTAGTCCTGGGCGCATGCATCTGTTTTGAGATGGACGTTGAGAGGTGACTCATATTTTTTGCAGAAATTTCTTGGGATTAACTCCTATAATAATAATTTTGTTATCCTCCCACTCAAAAATGTCCGGAACATTGTTTAAATAATCAAAAGTCAAAAAATGAAGGAAAAATTCGATTATTTTCTTCGTTTTTTTATTATAACTTTCAAAGTATTCACTTTCGAAAAAGTTGTACTAATATAAAAGTTACTTAATTAAATTTCCTACAATATAGGATTGGTTACAAATTTTAAAAATTGTCACCCTTGTTGCAAAATAGCAATAATTTCGAAAAAAACCATAAAAAAAACAAGTATTTGCATTTTACGTTTTTCAACCATTTATGCTACACTTAGGACCTTCATATTTTACCCAGAGAAACTATATAATATTGTAAAACAATACTGTGCCTTTCATTAATATCGGTGCAATAGATTTTGCAAAATAAATTTTGCAATCCAGCTTTTGCAAAAAAAATTCATTTTTTCAAAATGTTGCAGGATTGAAAATAAAGTAGATAGCAAGTTGAATTTTTTTTACGTATAGAAGAATACCGTACCTTTCATTGTCAATTTTTAAAATTAAAATCCATTAAATATCACGGCGTCAGGAGTTTTTTTAAATAAACATTAATTTTTGGTGCTACACGCAGAACAGCGATGTTCGATTCACACAAGTTGATTTCCACCAAAATTTCTTGCAATCTTTATCTAATATATTATTTTCTTACACTATATTTTGTTGTATTTTAATATTTTAATTCCACAATAATCAAACTAATTTGATTATTGTTTGTGAAATATTGTTTAAACAGTTGCATATGTTTAAAAATAATAAACTTGTATTCTCTAACTTAAAATATATGAACAAAGAAAGTTTTTGCCAAAAAAAGTGTTATTTCAAAGGACAGAGCATGTATTTTTATTTTGCAATAAACAAATTTATTTATTTATATCGAAATGTACTAAAATTTAAAATTTGTCAATCATTATCAAAGGTCATTGGAATGCCCAATCAGAGCAAACTATCCGCTGTCCTGCGCGTAGCACCAAAAAAAATGTGTAATTAAAAAAATTCCTGACGCCGTAGTGGTTAACTGATTTTAATTTTACAAATTGCAAATGAAAGGTACGGTATTCTTCTATATGTAAAAAAATTAAACTTGCTGTCTGCTTTATATTCAGTCCTGCAAGATTTTGAAAAAATTAATTGTTTTTGCGAAAGCTGGATTGTAAAATTTATTTTGCAAAATCTATTTAACCGATCTTAGTGAAATTTACAGTATTGTTTTCTTGTATCATAAAGTTTTTCTTGGTAAAATATGAAGGTCTTAAGTTTAGCATAAATGGTTGAAAAACGTAAAATGCGAATACTTGTTTTTTTATCGTTTTTTCGCAATTATTGCTATTTTGCAACAAGGGTGACAATTTTTAAAATTATTAACGAATTCCATATTGTAGGAAATTTAATTGCTCAACTTTTATGTCAGTACAACTTTTCTCAGAAATGAATACTTTCAAAGTTATAATCAAAAAACGAAGAAAAAAATCGAATTTTTCCTTCATTTTTTGACGTTTTGATTATTTAAACAATGTTCCGGACCTTTTTGAGTAGGAGGATAACTCAAATATTATTGTATGGGTTATTTTCAAGCAATTTCTGCAAAAAAATATGAGTCACCTCTCAACGTCCAAATGGACTAATATTTTTACAGATGCGCACTGGTCTATATTTACTGTTTTTGTATTTATAAAAATGTATACCGATTACCTTAGCCAGTATTGAAGAATCTGTAAATTTACTATTATATTATACATATTATTATAGATGGATATCTCACTTCCTAACGTGATTTAAAAAACGACCGAACCGTATACAACATCTGCTTGTATTTGGTTGTTTTTTACCCAAAATTGCGAATAAGCGTATAAAATTTCTCATATGAATAGGCATCTATCTCATAATCGGATCATGACAAAGGCATTGACAGCTATCAGGTAAAATCGGCAAATCAGGAAATCAAGTACAATGGAATCAGACCAAACAATGCTAATTCAAAAATTTGAGCGTCTGTCAAAAAGTGGTGCTCCTCTTACATATTATTAGACTGGTCGTTGCATATTGTTATTATTATACACACAAAGACGGCTACTTCAAAGCAAATGTAAAGACAAGAGAGGTACAATAAGAATTTTCTCAGTGGTCTACAAGTAATGTAGATACGTTTTTACAACTATTTCAGTAATGCAGCACTGAAGCATGTTCAGTACTGGACATACACACATGTTTTATTTCTTTGCTAGGTATTTATTTACTTCTCCAAGGGAAATTAGGTTAAAGAAAAAATACTGATTAATCTTGTAGATTAGGTGTATTTATATTATTTAAATAAAAAAAAGATGTGTGTGTACTTTGTACGCACGTAAGAAGTTATACTTCTATTATATGATTTCAACGAAATTAATATACTTTAAACAGTTTATTTATATTTTATTTAAATATTAAACTTATTTTAATACTTACCACTTCTCAAACATTTTTATTAAAACAGTGCCAAAAATTAAAATAATAAAAGAATAAAACACACACAAAAAAACATATTATTGAATAATGCCACCAATGATTTATGAACAATGTAGGAAAAATTTTTAACTAAATACGTATTTTCTGAAAAAAAATTATATAATAAATAAACTTACAATCATAAAATGTAAAAAAAAAATAAAAAAATAAAAGTTTCCATTGGAGTTCCAACCCGCTTATCAGCGCAGTCAGTATTGAAATTCATCCACCTTAAACTTTTACCCACGGAGACCATGTGTCATCACATGCGAAGATCAACTAACTAAACGGACTAAACTTTTGACGGTTCTGAATTTAACCAAATTATTTTAATTTTGAATTGAAATTATTTAGAATTGAATGAAATTGAAAGAAAATACAACAAAACATGAGTAAGAAAACAATATATTATGTGAATATTGATAGAAATTTTGATGGTAATCACATTATGTATGAAATCAAAGCATTACATACTATTTTGGTAGGTTCTTTTTTCCCAATAGGTAAGTACCTATAAAAATTTTTATTAGGATACTGAAACATTTACAATTAATACGTACCTGTCGCTTTTAAAAAGTCACTACAATATTATTCGACTCTCTGATTATTTAGTTTTGTATGAGATCGTCACGCTTGATTGATGTTATCCACAGATCTCTACGCCTTCGAGATAATCGGTTTTTATCACTAATTTTGTGATTGAAAACCGCAGTCACAGAATAAAACTCCACTTCTCTGTTTGATGGGCTTCCACACCTGGCATCTTTTCTATGTTAATAAGTCCAAAAATTTATACGAAAACTATTTAAAAAGGCAGTATAACTATTAACTAATTTTTGTCTGTTGTTTCTCTTCTCACAAATTTTATAACACAACAGCCATAACCACAAAAATAGACCACATCAAACCACAGCTGTGCTACATCCGCCATATTGGATCATTCACTCGGTAAAATTCACTCCCATCGCGCCTAAAGCAGTATAACTTATTTATTTATTTAGTATTAATACAGCTTAGCAGGTTACTGGTTACACTAATTTTTGTCTGTCCAATGTTTTCTATTTCCAATTATTTACAGGTCTTATTGTTTACGTGTCTTCTTTTTAGTATTTTTTTGCTTCACTTCCATTTTTCTAGATTATACTTCAGTTTTAGTACTGTTTCGAATAGTATTATTTCATATGCGTATACGCATATACCTGCATTTATTTTCTTAGACTTTCTCTATTATCTGTTACACGGTTAATATATATGGTCATGTGTGTTATGTCCTTTTCTTAATCCGTTTCGTACGTTCTCTAGTTTATGCTCAATTTGTATTCTGATTTTTTTTTCTATTATTATTTCATAATACGATAAAGAAATCAAGTTCTGAACATATTGAAATTTGCAGACGAATTAATCCTTATTGCAGACTGGGTAGATCATGCCTGCCAACTTTTTCAAGACCTTTAGAGCTGTTGTAGACGAGTTGGACTTAAAATTTTTCCAAAATACAATACACCCCCAACCTTTTACTGGCCGAAAACATCTCAGCTAATGGCACCCAAATTGAAAAAGTGTAGATATAGCTATAATTTATTCAAGGGTTCAAGGACGGCGCAGCATAGGTAGAAGAAAAATGTCCTGACTGAGAAATCTCAGAGAATGGTTTGGTGCAGCTCAACTGAACTCTTTCGGGCTGTAGTGTCAAAAGTTATAATAGCAATGATGATTGCCAACCTTCGTCGCGGAGATAAAGAAGAAGAAATATCTGGGCCACGACATTAAATCAGGAAGAGATAATCAAACAACAGAGTTAAACAGGAGACTAGAACTTTATATAAGTTATTCCCATGTGCTTGAAAAGGAAGGTCTTTGATCAATGTGTTCTAACCAGGCCTCCCAGTTCTAACGTATGGAGCAGAGACATTGACCCTTACCAGAAAAGTAATCAATAAAATACAAGTCGCACAGAGATAAATGAAGAGGTCAATGTTGACTGTTCCTCAGAGCCATAGTTTCAAATACAAAAGTTAGTAGAAAAACTGATGTTACGGACGCAGTTAAAAGAAGTACATAACGCAGAAATGGAACTGGGTGGGACATAATATGTTACATTGTCTTGACGTTGTCTTCCAACAAGGTGGTCGGATGACATCAAGTGCATCCAGCACAATTTGATTCAGTATGCTCAAGGTCGGATGCAACGGAATTATTTACGGGAGGCCTATGTGCAGCAGTGGACACAAAACGAATAATGATGGTGATTATTTCATATAGTTTTGCTGCTCCACATAATAGGAATATATTATGTATCTATAGTTATTATGTAATGTTATTCGGAAATAGTGAAAGCAATTTAATATAAAAACTGGAACAGTGGAAACAAGCTTTTCAAGAAAAAGGTTTAAAACCTAGTGGGACAAAACCAAGAGTATTTGAGGGTGCACATAAACTCCTCACCAATTAGCATAAAATTATTGACCTCCAATTCATATTTATACAAACGACTTCAAAAAAGTATAAAGCCATCAAAACTTAAAGCTTGCTACTCGATAAAACTACTTTGACGTCAGTCGTCCGAACTGATTTTCTGTTTTGTTGCCAACTGTCCCTCATTAAACCCAAAATCTAACTACTTGCTATAAATTACAGTTTCAAATAAGGCCAATCCATTGTTGAATTGTCAGCACGTGGATGCTTCTTCCAGGTATTCATAGAACTATTAGTACGAAAAAGGGCTTTTACCAACTAGTCCTTTGAGGTAGATTGCACCTTTTCATGACGGAATTAGAATAAAAAGCACTAAAATTGAACTGTTGTTGTTGTGTGAATCTGATTTTATATGAATTCAGTATCTTTAAACTCTTTATAATTATTAAAAATTAAGAAACTGAGTTCACAAAGAGTTATAGGAAAAACAAAAACTAGTGCGATCAAAGTAATTAGGAACTGGCAACTGGAGTCTGATACAAGATAGGTATATGGATTACAAATATACGAAAATAAAAGAAAATGGAAGTAAGAAAAAATAAAAATTACAAGGGGACACCTTAAAACAAATTTGACTAATCATCATCATCATTCCCTTTACCTTTTCCCCTAAACTAGAGTCTACACTTTCCCTAATGTGCGCATTCTTAATTTTATCCTATTTTGTCCCTCCAGCCATCCTTGTCAGCTGATGTTATTTCTGTTTTATAGAATTCTTACTTCAGCTTCATTGGAATTTTTCTGTCACACAACATACCACTAGCTTCCTTCCACTTCATCCATCTAACCTAACCCGAATTCTACTGCATGTATCTTCATCTATTTCAGTTTCTGAATAACTCGATCGATGTTAGTCCAAACCATTGGCGTTTTGAAGCCATGAGGTTCTTCTTCTTCCGGGTCCACGCTTGCCCTCTATTTTACCCTGTGTTGTCATTTGCAGTATACAATATTTATCATATCTCATAATATGACCGAGGTATTCAAGTTCCCGTTTCTTAATTGAGAAAGAGATTTCCTTTTGTTTTCCTATTCCTCGCAATACCTCTACGTTGGTGGTGTGGTTCGTTCAGGATATTTTGAGGATACGTAGGAACACCCACATTTCGAACGCCACTAGCTTTTTCATGTTTCCGTTATTGTCCAGGCCTCTGCGCCATACAGTAAAACTGGTAATACATAGCATTTTAGCAGCCGTATTTTTAGTGGGAGAGATAAGTCGCAATATATTTTCCATGTTATGAAATGTTGCTCTGCCCTTCTCAACTCTAGACCGTATTTCCGAGCGTAGACCGAGTTGACAACTGTTCCGAGGTATACATATGGGTCGGATTTTGATTATTAATAAATCTCTCCAGGTCTATTTTATCTTCATTTTTGAGTGCCTCTCCTATCGGAGATTGGATATCATTAGGGCGATTCTAATTTTATTTACTGCTGTTTTGAACAATTCGTTAGTGGTACAGCCAAACCACTCTCTCAAATTTCTCATCCAGGACATTCTTCTACGGCCTGGGTTTATTCGTCCTTGGATTTTTCCTTGCATTATATTTTGTAGGAATGTGTACTTTTGTCCCCTCATCAGGTGGCCTAAGTATTCAAGTTTTCTCTTTTTTAAATTCAGTAGAACTTCTGGCTCGTTATTTATTCTGCGTATTACTTCTTCATTTGTAATTTTATCCACCCAACATATTCTGTGTATTCGGCGGTAGCACCACATCTCAAAGCTTTCAAGATTTTTAATATTCCTCTCTTTAAGAGTCTATGACTCAACACCGTAGAGCAAAGTACGTGTCTATTTTATAATCCTAGTTTTATTGCGGTGATGAGTTTGTACTATCTATGAGTGCATAATTGTAATATTAACTATCTCAAATTGCACTTTTAATTTAACTCATATTGAGAAACAAATTTCATTCTATCGCATATCGTTATAAAATCACCAATTCGATTTAATACTCAATCCCCCTGCTGATCCCTCCCGAAAGATATTTTCTAATACAGCTATTCCTCGGCCCTATCGGCCACATCTAAACCCTTTGTAGACCTTTCTTATACCCCATACAGCCCGACACTAAACTTCTTCCGCCAAATAAAATAAGAATCAAAATAAAATAAAAGCAGAACATTGTCCGAAACTTTAATCTCTCTTTTATGGCAGTCAAAACGGACTACGACAGAGGCGGAGGCCAATGACAAGAGATCTAAAACCACTTCTTTTGTAGAAGTTTGTGTTTTTTTGGCATTAGGTTCATAATATTTTAGTGAAATTTCAGCATAGATATTCAGCATTTTCAAAAGAGTTTAATTATAATTGTACAATATCATTTCCATAGGTTTTGTAGCAAGAGAATATGTATTTTTCCTGGTCTACGTTTGCCACCAAACTTAAATCACCAGTTTGAGAAGGCAGTAGTATTTATAATGTGAAGGAGTAAGATAATCTCTTTTAATCTCAAGAAGGCAATACATATTCATAACGAATACTGGTTGCATAGGTTCTGGCAAGAAACATGGTTTTAGAAGAAAAGAATGGTCCTGGTTGCTTAAGCATTGCATTAAATAACTATACCAGAACAGCGAATGATTGAGAAAGTAATCCACGAGGAAAAATTTCCTGTAGTTGGCTGTATACCATTACAAAAACATAAAATCCTTTATAAAAGGTATATTTGTTAAAGTCCCTATACAGGGCTGCATCAAAGGCATAACTAGTTTTCAATCGGTTGACCGATCATCATCAGTGTAATCTCAGAATCTAACATGCTAACCACCAAAGTAAAAAATATTAGGGTATAAATCCTTTATAATTAATCCGTCATAGGAACATATGAAAAAGATGTGATTTTGAACATGGATGTAAAAAATATCCAATGTTTTACGCTCGAGGTACCAATGAGCTCAATTTGACTAGTTCACATCATGGCTGTATGGAAGCAAATCAGACTCGCTTTGACATCGGCCAAACTAGCAGAACTTTTGACAAACGGATAGCAGAACACAAAAGGGCTTTCAACAATAGAAAAAAGACACTTCTACATACGCACTTCACCTTCTAGATCATAATCATTCTTTTAATGAAGAGTTTCAAATTATGCATATTCAAAATAAAGGCCTTAAGCTATCTTTATTAGAATCTATGGAAATTAATAAATTGAATAATACAGATATAATAATTCTGAATGACCAACTCGAGACAAACAGCTCACCACTCCTCAACCTCTTCAGTTAAATACTTTAAAAAGACAAACTCTTCTTCTTCTTCTTCTTCTTCTTCTTCTTCTTCTTCTTCTTCTTCTTCTTCTTTTTCTTCTTTTTCTTCTTCTTCTTATTTTTCTTCTTCTTCTTCTTCTTCTTCTTCTTCTTCTTCTTCTTCTTCTTCTTGCAGTACCGTCTCCTATCAGAGGTTGGCTACCATCACAGCAATCTTAACTTTGTTGGCTGCAGCTCTAAACAACTGTATTGAACTGCACCCATACCACTTCCTTAAATTTCGCAACCAGGAAATCCTCCTACGTCCCACATTTAACTCCTAAGACAAACTCATTGTAAACTAAATCGCTTGAGAAAGGCACTCTGCCGAAACAGCTGTAGTCACATAGTTATAATAAATTTTGTGGAAGTATAGAAAACAAACGTTTTCGGTGTTTTATTGTTAGATAAAATGAACTTCCATCAAGTAACGGTCGAATCCATCAATAATTATTAAAAATGTTTGCTGTAAAATCGATGAAGATACTAGAAAAATCGATGAGAAATTTGAAAGAGAAATTTTGAAAATGATTGAAGAAACTTCTAAGACGAATAAAGAAAATAAAGTGCAAAAAAGTATAGATGACTTGCAATAACGATTAGAACAGGAAATAATGGAGTACAAATTATGGAAACAAAGATTAAAATTGCTACTTTTGATGAGGAGTCTTGATCTATTTATCCCAGATAATTTAACATTGCGTTTGATCACAAGAAAAAGGATGTGTTTCTTTAACTGTTGATAGATACGTTTTACTAGTAGTTTAAAAGAGAAGTAACTACACAAAGCTTTACGCTTAGCAATATTATAACTATTAACTAAAGTACTTTGTGATCTTTTGAGTTTTCTTCTTCTTTTTCTTCTTCCTTTGTATAAGAAATTTTGCTTGTTCATTGACAAGTAATTGTTTTTATGGAAGATTGTCACTCCATCCTCCATCCGATGTCATCAATGAGAACCGATCGGATTTGGTATAAAATCGTAGATAATAAGTATTATAATACGTAGATAATATATTACAAGTCCTCCCATAAGGACGTCCCTTGAAAATAAACAAAAGTTTGATGCCGCAGCAGACACCAAATGCTTAATCCCTGGAGACAAAGAAGAAGAAAAATATTATAAAAACTATATAACATGTTGGTCACTATAGTTGAATATAATTTTGAAAGATGAAGAACTTTGTTTGATGTAAAGTACCAGTGAAGAATATCCGCCTTATAGCCCTAACTTATCATCGTTATTTGATTACCACGTTAAGTAGATTAAAATATTCACTAGAAGGCGATTAAATACAAAATAGATTACATCTTCTAACCCAACGGTGCTTCCACTGAACAGTGCTAATATCAATAATAATATTTTTGTTTATATAAAGAAAATTAAACATATTTTTAAAATGTTAAATGTGATTGAGTGCCATTCACGGCGCCTCTGACTCAGATATAAGTTGAGTTTTTTGAGAATTTCCCTCACGACAGCTCAAAAAAGGACACAGCGATCCTCAACCCATTCTTAAATAAAAGAGAAAAACTTCACACACTAGTCCAGAAAAGTTCTGTTTGGCAAATAGGCACATAAAAGGGCTATAGACGCTTAGGCTAATCTTATCTCTTAGAAGTTATTCCAGAGTTAGAGCGGGATTTATCGGTAGATTATTTGACCGAATTGACCCTTGGCTAAGAGTTCCAATGGCTCATTTGGTTTTACTGGTTTTACTTTGGGGGATTCTAATGGGCATTGTTGGTCGGTGCTGGAAATTTTCTATTTTATTTCTTTTTAAATTGACGGGAGGGAGTAGAAAGTAAAAAAATATCGGATAATGATGGCTTAAAATGTTCACGTTATTCTAAATCTACACAATTATAAATATATAAAAAGTGCAACTCACTTGTAAATTGTACCAATTATATACTCAATTAAATATTAGTAGAAATAAACAAAGTAATGTTTACGTTGTCCTGTATTTGGTTTGCTATTTCTTCAATGGCGTTTCATGTTGAAATTGTTCACAAATTTTTCTTGCTAACATGGTTCTTTTGTACTGTTTGTATTCTTGTCTAATGTTAAATTTAATGCTTGAGGAACGCCCCTTAGAGAAAAGAGAAGGATTGTTGGAAAGGTATTAAGTCCAGAGATCTTGAAGATGGATGCAAGGTAATATAGGTATAGTACTTCGAACGGCCATGGCAGAAATAGAGTAGGTATTATTTTGAAAAGCGAGTGGAAAGAACATCTTTTAAGAGTATTCAGAAGAAATGATAAAATAAGGAGTGTTCAACTTAATGCAGGCAATACTAACGTGGATATCATATGTGCCTACACCGTACAGATGTGGTGTGAAGAACAGGAATAGAGAGAGTTTTGGGGTGCCCTTAATTGCAAGATACTCGAGATTGCTGAAAACAAAAAGAATTTCATTGGAGGTGATTTGAGGCCATATTGGTAGAGAAAAAGTGGGAATAGAAACAGTTCATGGAGGTTTTGGGATGGGAATAAGAAATGATGAAGAAAATAGTGTGATTGACTTTGCAGTAGATTAGGACCTGTCTGTGTTTAATACATTCTTTATGAAGACTGAAGATCAGTACGTTACCTACAGTAGCGGGGGATGGGAAAGTTAGATAGATTCTGTGTGTGTTGAAGAAGTCGATTAAAGAGGTTACCAAATGTAAAGTGATAAGAGTGAGTGTGTAGCTAGTCAACATCGAAGTAGTGAATATGGAGATAAAGATGAGACGGAAAGGAAGCAAGTAGGACACCAGAATGTAATGGAGTGGTCGTTAAAAGATAAGGATTTGACAAGAGCATTTAAGAGAAGAGTGCTGGAAGATCTTGAAGAAAAAGATATGTTCAATGACTAGTTGATGACAACAGGAAAGTTGTGGTACGAGTGAAAGAGGAGATGCTACGAAAAACATCTGGTAAAGCACCTTCTGGGAACAAAGAAACTTTGTGATGGAATGAGAAAGTGCAACAGAAGGTTAGAGAGAAGAAATGAGCGAGAAAAAAGTCTTCAGACAGGTTTAAAACAGAAGGTAAGGAGATTTACAAGGTGTCAAAGAGAGAAGCTAAGCGGGTTGTACCTACTGCTAATGAAACATTGTCTCCACAGCTGTATGAAGAGTTGGAAATAATGAAAGGCCAATGGAGAGAGAGAGTCTAATGTTATCATTGTATCAAGATAAATGAGGCATTGATAGGAGAAGAAAAGTTTGGTGTTCGAAGTGTGTGTGATTGGGAGAATTAGGAACGGTTTTAGACATATAATAATTTATTGAAGAAAAATTAGGACAAATAGGAGAATTTAAATACCTTGAATCCTACATAACGAAAAATGGTTTAATAGATCGAAAAATTGCCCACAAGATACAGGCTGGTTGGTTTCACTGAAAGCGAAGTATTGCAGAACACAATATCATGTCTTGATTGTAAAAATGGCCACCGAAAAAGAAGTCTCCCATCAACGTTTCTATGATTTTTTTGGCTCAAACTATTTGCTGCTCATTTTTATTCTTTCTTTCGTCGAAATAATATTTTTTCTTTTCTACGAATATTCTTTCGTAGCCCTTTTAATTTATACTTGACGACTACATTAATATTTACACGTATTATTCTGCATATATAAAAACTTATTTTGTTAATTGTTGCCAAATTTAAATTTCGGCGTTCTTTAATTAACTTTGAACTGTCATAAACCAGATTATCCCTTTTACCAGCATTTCATTATTATTGTACATGTAAATTCAGCAGCTCATCGATGACATTTAATGATGCAAATTTAATTGTAGTATTTTATTGTGAATTTCCCCATCATGCAAAATTATGCTGGAACTTGAATAAAGACATTATCGTTGTATAGTCAAATCTACGAAATGTTCAAATACATTTGCCATACATTTGTTGGTTTAAAAAAATTAAAAATAATGAATGTTATTGTAAAATTACCAAAACTTTAATTATCCTATTGTTAACTGCGCCAATTTATTGTTTACTTTTATTAAGGATAAACACCGATCATTAAATAACTCTTCATTTAATAATAACAGTAATAATCATAAACTTCTCTTTTCAGCTTTAGCTACTCAGTTGGTATTATAAAGTGGAAAGTAAAAATCCTTCTCACAAAGGCACAAAAACATCATCCACGTGGTACAGTAGAGAGAAAAATATTACCGCGGTACATAGGGGAAGGTGGCTTGTGGACACAGTTGAACAATTGGATAAACAGGTTGCTAATCTAAGAACCTTTTTTCAGACGCAGGCCGACACATCTACTTTACATCGCGAAATTTGCGCAGTAGATGACACAATGTCTCTGTCAAATTTCTTCTTCAAGTCGATTAAACATAGAAATGTGGTTCTATTCTATTGTAATACTTTCTCTATAATATGTTTTATGGCGAACATTGCACCTGTACATCACTTTCCCGTATGGAGACCTTGTTGTACATCTGCTAAGTGCATAAGGTTCGTATTCATAAGCTTCATATTCGTTTTATAATATATTAGTTATATAAAATTTTAGTTAGTATATCAGACAGGACAGACTTCCGATATAAAAAGCTCCTAGATAACATTTACAGGAAAGCAACATTTGAAGTTAAAATAACTGAAATATTAGAAACAAATGCAATATTAATGAGGAGAGGAGTCAGACAAGGAGACACGATATCGCCTTGTTGTTTAGACTTGATTTGGAGGAGATTTAAAAAATCTGGAATTGGAACAAAAAGGTCATTCATGTCATGTACGCTACTTAAATCAGTTGCGATTTGCAGATAATATTGTACTAATTAGCACTTCTACACAGGAGTTACAAGAAATGTTAATAGACTTAAAACAACCATCGGAGAGAGTAGGATTGAGAAAACTAAGGTAATGCTAGCTGAAGAAGTAGATATCACTATTGGCGATGGAAGATTGAAAATGTAGAAGAATATGTGTATTTGTGACATAAAATAAAATAAGGTAACGAAAATCAAACTGCAGAAATAACCAGAAGAATTGGAATGATAGAAGTAGGAAGTAGGTAAACTAAGCTTTATTGTAATAGATCCAAAAATCCTAGTTAATTTAAAACGAAAGGATTTTTACACATGTATCATTTCTGTCATTACTTATGGAATGGAAGCCATGGCACTTACTATCCAATCTCTCAATATACTTAGAACAACTCAAAGAACTATTGATAGATGTATGATAAATGTAAGCTTAAGAGATCATATGAGAAACGAAGATCTAAGAAGAAGAACCAAAGTAAAAGATGTTATCGAGGATCGAAATCTAAATGGAAATGGACAGACCATGTGGTAAGAGTTTGCAAAGAGAAGTGGGTAAAGAGAATATAATACAATGGCGACCAAAAGCACATAAGCGAGGCATATGAAGTCTGCAAAAAGATAAATCGACTACATTAAAGAAAAGGCAGGAAGAAACTGGCACCAGATGACTCAAGACAGGTCAATGTGGAGAACACAAAGGGAAGCCTATGTCCAGGATTGGACCAGAAGAGCCTGCTAACGAAGACGATTTAGCAAATTGATATCTTTGTAGTTTTCTGATTGTGTTTCTTATCGTCCTTTTTGAATAATAACATTAGCTCGCTTGTAATCCATTCTTCTGGCATTTTATTGTGTCTAATACAGTGTTGCCAATCGGCGGATAATTATCCGATTTGCATACCTTTTTGAGAGTTGTCGTATCTTCTTCGTATCTTTAAATAAATCGGATATTTGCGGATATTTTTCAGTGTATCTACCATCGACTAAAACTTTCTCATCCATATATTTACAACACCAACAACACATTAATTTTGTTTGGTTCCACCCAAATTTTTATAAATAGTCTATACTGAATGAATGTTAGCGACATCCGACACTTTTCATCTTTTGACAAAAGGGACATGTGCCGATTCTTTTGTTTAGAATTTAAATGCACAAGTGCATCCACTTAAGGCATACTAATCCAATTCAAATTTCAAAAACCGTCTGCCCTCCGATGTTATTTATGAGTTTTTAGTTTTTAGTCTTTAAACTTATGAAAGCTAATTCACGCACGATTTAGTTTTATTTTCATTTTATGTAGTGCAGTGCTTAAGTAAACGTTTCCAGATTTCTCGGACATGAGATGTAGTTAAATCTAATTCTTTTTTGTAAAGTTCTATCAAATCTAATATCTTAAACAAAACCATTTCATCAAAACATGTTATATTTACCTAATTATATTTACGATTTTTTTGAGGAATATAATGGTACTATGCAGAAAAGAACTTTCCAGCACAGAAACGTCACTTTTCTGCACACTACTGTCAGTTATGCTGTGAGAAAATATTAAGTTTGTTAACATAAAATTGTGCAGAAAAATGCATTTGGAATAGTGGTTGCAGAAAAATCTACTTATTTGAAACTAGTAATATCTAGATATCTACTAATTAACTCAAAAATCCTTCAAATTGTTTGCCTATAAAAATTATTGAGTCGGGCATTAACGTTGAACGCACCACGGGTATTATGGATAATAACTTTGATACCTTAATAACTACAAGACTGTCAAATACATCTCTATTTTTTTAGTTGTAATAAATCTTTAGTTGTTAAAAGAGCGTAGGCGCAAAATTTCGGACCAATAATCTTTAAACGTATTTATTTTTTTCGAATCCTGAGAAAACTAATAAATATTTTTGAAAAGTTTGAACGCAGAATAAAAGATTACATTATTACCGAGGGCTGAAAGTCCCTTAGAATAAACAAAATGTTTCTTTTGAATGAGATATTTGAAATTAAAAATCGCACTTAATATTCTCTTTTCCTTTTACCCCTGTAACATATTAGAATAAAAATTATAGACATCTTCAGGGACTTTTGGCCCTCGGTAATAATGTAATCTTTCATTCTGCGTTTAAATTTTTAAATAATACTTATTAGCTTTCTCAGGACTCGAAAAAAATAATGCATTTTAAAAGCATTGACCAGAAATTTTGCGCCTATGCTATTGATGTAGCTGTAGTTTATTTTGTATTGATTTATTTATTATTTATTTTTCCAGTACCTAGTTTTAGGTAGTTATTACGTTTTAGTAAAATAATATTTAAAAGTGTTTTTTTTACTTAAATAATTATAATAAATTAATATAACGATCCAAAGAATGAAATATTTAGATTTATTTATTTATTTAGAATTTAACACTTACGATAATACAAAATACGAATAATATAATAATAGTAAGTAAATAGTATTTACATACATGAATTAGGTAATAATCAGCTAGGATACGAGATTTTCATCTATAAACGAAAATTTTTAAACTGTGAAATAGAGAATCCAGTAGATTAAAGGGCCGGTTATTCGAACGCTAATCAGAAATGGAATCAACTGATCATTATCAAATATTTAATTACTGTCAATGTCAACTTTGATTGGGTTGCTGAAAACATAATTTATTACAATTATGAGATTAATTGAATAATTAATCAATTATGTTAATAATTGTTACGTTAATTGATAACTAATAATTAATTAATCAATCAATTATGTTAATTATCATAATGATAATTGATTACAATCAACTGATAGGCGTACGAACAACGGATTTTGTTATTTGATGGTTGTTAAGGGGACTAAAAGAATAACATTGGCAACATTGATTTTACTAACAGAATAATTTTTCACCTAGCGTACCTTTTCGTGACAAATCGGATATTTTTCGAGCGATCATCGGATAATCTAGAGAAATGCGATTGGCAACACTGGTCTAATAATCTTGTTAATAAATATTGTAAGTTGATTCTTCATTGCTTCTCCACCATTTCAACAATTAATTTGGTATCCCGCCTATTCCTATAGCTTTTCTGTTCACTAGATTTCACAAAGTGTTGTTTGTACTTTATGCTTGCTTTGCTTATGTGAACTTCTTCTTTTATGGTAATTTCTGGTTTTTGTGGTTCCAACGTCATTTGTTGTTCCTCTTTATACAAATTCTTTAGTTGGTCAATCCATGCATTCTTTTCGATATATGGATATGGCAACATATACCGAAGAAGTGAATTATACATTATATTTCCATTTGAGACAGATATATGATAAATCAGAGTCTGAAAAAATCAAGGTTTTATGACGTGGTCAAAGAGGAAAGATGCCACAAATAAAGAATATTACTCCACAATTACCATTATCAGCTTGCCCATTATGAAACCAAACGATGTATTCACAACTAAATGTACAACCATTAAAAGCTTGACCTTCTCTTTAGAATGGTAACGACAGATGCAATGTTAAATTAAATAACAAGAAATGTTAACCCCTGAGGTTTACCAAACGTTTGAGTTCAATCAGTTCCGCCTGTTCAAAAATAGACACTGAAATGGTACGTACCTATGGGGTACCCACATATACCCACTAAGTACCTTCAGATTCAGATTAATGTTTTTAAAATAGCTCAAAACGACCGATTTTCGTCAGTGTGATTTGTAATATGCCGTGAAATCCAGTTTAAAACTAGCTCGAAATTTTAAATAGGCTGAGTTGAAAATTTACAAGGGTTAGTCAAATTGTACCATTTTGAGACAGACTTTTCTAGTTAACTAATGTTTAACGTTTCGATTTCCACTCCGGAAATCGTTCTCAAAAAAGGAATTATTCTAAAAATATTCTGGAAGATTTTATAGCCTGATTTTTTATGTTATGTATTTCTTCTCAAACAATGACAAATTAGTCTAGATCTTATGAACGACAGGAATATTGTGGTTGATCAATGGTGGTCCCATGGACTTTTCTAGATAATTGAAAATGGGACTTTACAAATGAGTCGCCCAGTTGCAAAACTAGTTATGTCCATTTTTCAAAATTTTCAGTAACATTAAAAAACTGTAGAATAAAAAGTAATGTATGTTGAAAGCTCCTTTCACATTTTTACCAAAGGTTTGTTCATTATAATGTATGTTCAGTGTCCTAATAAATATATGTTAACATTTAGGGGGATTTTTAGAGGGGTTTATTTTAGACATAACGAGTTTTGCTACATTATACTGGATATAACAAGTTTTGCTGCACTATATTGGAGAGAAATATAAAAATAGAGAGGTCATTTTAAAAACTTATGTTTAATGTAGCAAAAAATGTTTCAGAAATATATACAAATAAAATGTGTAAATTATTTCAGTTTAAATATATTAAACATGCATGTTCACATAGCTAACTCTTCTCCAGCATCGTCGATCTCAGCAATGTCTGATTCGTTGTCTTGAGGATTAGAAAGAGCTTTCTGTTGGTCAAAAAGTTTTTTAAAGAAAGTGAGATCCTGGTTATGTTACTATTCCTTCGTAAAATGGATAGGACGTAACCTGAAATGCTACTCTTTAGGTTCTTTTAGTGTGGCTGACACTGTTTTTTCCAGTCTAAGAAGACACTCACGGCCCAAGAGGAAAACTGTGGCACACGACTTAAAAATGTCAACGTAGGCTTTGTCAGTCAAAAGGGCAGTATGTTTTTTAATTGTAACCTCCATTCGCCCCAAAAACCCAATCGGGAGGGACGAAGGAATGGTCGACTACTGGGAAGAGCAAGATAACTTTTTTCACAGATGGAGGATCATCTTGTGCAAGAAACTTGCTGAACATACCAGTAACGATCTTATTCTTGTTTTGACCGCCGCACCTATCAGCGGCCACTTTGATAGTGTGTACTCCCGTCAGATCTGTGTTTAGTAAACGGTGGTATAGTGCTGAAGAGATTTGGTTAGAGCCTTTTTTATACTCGTTTTCTAACCAAATAATATTTTTTCCTTCGTCTAAGAATCTTTTGATGAGGAACCCTCACAGACAGTGAAGTTTTAAATGTACAATTATTGGCGTAAGTACTACGAGGCTTGGTCAGGAGTTTTGGGGACAGGCATGTTGAACATGACATCTGTGGCAGGAGAGCCGAACTCTAAATTATAATCGTTGTCGAAAATGTTTCGGAAATAATCATACTTAACTTCTAGACCTTATAATGTCTCAGAATTTAATAAAAACAACGTACAGCGAAAAATTGTATAAGTAAAATCATACATATTTTAGAATGGACATAACGAATTTTGCAACATTTTAATAATGGTAATCCAGTTTGCTATGAGACATGACGACTTTTGAAACAGTTTTATTATGTTGGACAAAACGAATTTTGTTGCATTATGAAAATGGACGTAACGTGTTTTGCAGCATTTATTGATTTTCTGATACGTTTTAAACAGATTTATAACGACATTTGCAACGCGACATATACGTTTTTGGATGATGGAGAAAAAACTCTACAAAATGGCGGTCTTAACTCAATTTTGAAAAAATGGACAAAACGAGTTTTGCAACTGGGCGACTCAAATACGAAGATAAAAATATGAAACAATATACTGGTTTAATTATTTTGTATCCCGAATGAAGTACGTGCCTCCTAGTGGCGGGATACGGGCAACAATACATTGGCTTATAGGGCAGTCCTTACAGTAGGGATCCTGGCCTATACAGAAAAATGCAGGCGGGTGTGGGGTAATACTGCACTTTGGTTGCATTGGTGGTGTATTGGCTAAACGTGCAGGACAGGGCAGGGTATGGTGCTGATAGAAAAGGCATTCAGGCATCAAATATCCAAAAATCTTTTCAGGCCATAATAATGAAAAGACCTTCTCCAAACGAAATAAAAACTTATACTGAAATGATGGCATCTCCTGAGGTAAAATGTTCCGGAAGTAAAATGAGCCTCCATTCGGATCTCCGGGTGAGGACTATCTCAGGGGGAACACCATTACAGGTTAGAAAAATCAGGATAGGGTCTTGGAATCTTGGTAGTCTTACAGGTAAGAGTCTGGAGTTAGTGGATGCGCTCAAACGAAGAAGAGTTCAAATTGCTTGTATTCAAGAAACTAGGTGGAAAGGACAAAGGGCGAAAGAACTAGGTGATGGATATAAATTGTGGTATGTAGGGAATAGTAACACTAGAAATGGAGTTGGTATAATTGCTGATAGTGAAATGAAAGATAACGTAGTAGAAGTTGTAACAACGAGTGATAGAATGATGTCAGTGAAATTTGTAATTGATAAAGAGGTATTGAATGTTGTGTGTGTGTATGCTCCTCAAACAGGTCTGGGTGAGAATGAAAGAAGAGCTTTCTATGATCAATTGGGAGACATACTGAGTGATATTCCAGCGGAGGAGAAAGTTATAATAGGAGGTGATTTCAATGCACATGTGGGCCAAGCCAAGACAGGATATGAAACAATACATGGGGGATTAGGCTTTGGAACTAGAAATGAAGCTGGAGATGACATGCTAGAATTAGCAACAGCATTGGATATGGCGATTGTTAACACATTCTTTAAAAAGAGAGAAACTCAACTTATTACCTACAAAAGTGGACAACATCAATCCCAAATAGACTACTTCATGATAAGGAAAGAAGACATACGTGAATGCAAGGACTGCAAGGTAATAGTTAGTGAGACAGTAAGCCAACAACATAAGCTGCTTGTTCTGGACATCGAAGTAAAAAGCGAAACTAAACAAAAATATCGGAGAGGACCACAAAAAATCAAGTGGTGGATGCTAAAAGATGAGAAGGAAGGTCTATTCAGGGAAAGAATAGTAGAAAAAATATGTTGGAACATGAAAGGAAGCCCTAACACAATTTGGAGAAAAATGGCCAATATTATTAGAGAGACGGCTATTGAAATACTTGGGAAAACGTCAGGAAAGAAGTTTGAAGATAAAGAGACTTGGTGGTGGTCAAATGAAGTACAAGGAAAAATAAAAGAGAAGAGAAAATTATATAAAAAGTGGCAAGAAACCAGATCGGACATAGATCTTCAAAACTATATGGTCGCCAAAAAGGAAGCGAAAGTAGCAGTAGCAAAAGCTAAAGCAGAAGCGTATTCAAACCTATACGATCAACTTGATACCAGGGAAGGCGAAACGAAGATATATAAAATAGCCAAACAGAGAGCAAAGAAAGCAAAAGATTTTAATCAGATTAGATGTATCCGAGATGAAAATAATAAAATACTAGTTCACGAAAGGGATGTCAAAAAGAGATGGAGAAAGTACTTTGACAGCTTATTAAATGAAGAATTTGACAGACAGCCTGTAGAGTCAACGGAGACAGTAGCAGCAATGGTCACCAAAATAACCAATGAGGAAGTGGCTCAAGCGCTTCAAAAAATAAAGAAAGGAAAAGCGGTAGGACCAGATGATATTCCTGGGGAAGTATGGAGAGCATTGGGAGAGACAGGAACAAGGTGGCTAGCAGGTCTATTTAATAGAATTATGGAAGTTGGACAAATGCCAGACGAATGGAGAAGCAGTATACTGGTACCTGTTTACAAAAACAAGGGAGATATACAACAATGTACAAACTACAGGGCTATAAAACTGCTTAGCCACACCATGAAAATATGGGAAAGAGTAATTGATAGACGGATACGTGAAGAGACCGAAATATCCGAGAATCAATTTGGCTTTATGCAGGGTAGATCAACAACAGATGCAATTTTCACTATAAGGCAGTTGATGGAAAAATACAGGAGTAAAGAAACAAACGCTCATATGGTATTCATTGATCTTGAGAAAGCATATGATAGAGTTCCTCGAGAGATTCTGTGGTGGGCACTCAATAAGAAAGGAGTCCCTGGTGAATATGTAAAGATTGTGAGGGATATGTATGAGGGAGTAACGACTAGTGTTAGGACAGGTGTGGGAGAGACTGATAAATTTCATGTGAAAGTAGGATTGCATCAAGGTTCTGTGCTTAGTCCGTATTTATTCTCATTAGTTTTGAACCAGATAACAGCGAAAATACAGGGTAACATTCCATGGTGCTTAATGTATGCTGATGATGTCGTGTTAGTAGGAAATAGTGAAAGAGACTTAGAACAAAAACTGGAACAGTGGAGACAAGCTCTGGAGGAAAAAGGTTTAAAACTTAGTAGGACAAAAACAGAGTATTTGGAATGTTCATTTAAAGATGGAGCTACTACAAATAAAATGGTATCTTTGGATGGTGAAATGATTGTAAAAAGCAATAGTTTTAAGTACCTAGGATCGGTATTACAGAGTAATGGAGAAATAGATGGAGATGCATGCAGTAGAATTAGGGCTGGATGGATGAAGTGGAAAGAAGCGAGTGGTGTGTTGTGTGACAGAAAAATTCCAATGAAGCTGAAGGGAAAATTCTATAAAACAGCCATAAGACCAGCTATGATGTACGGAACTGAATGTTGGGCAGTGAAAAAGAAAGAGGAACAGCGAATGCATGTGGCGGAAATGAGAATGCTTAGATGGATGAGTGGAGTGACAAAGAAGGATAAAATTAGAAATGAGTATATTAGGGGAAGTCTAGGTGTGGCACCAATTGATGCCAAAATGAGAGAGCATAGGTTAAGATGGTTTGGTCATGTTCAACGTCGAGACGTTAACCACCCAATACGAAGAATAGCTGAAGTGCAGATTCCTGGAAGGAGTAGGAGAGGAAGACCAAAGAAGACCTGGGGGGAGACGATAAGGCAGGACATGTTGGTAAAGGGGATTAACATTGATATGGCCCAAGATAGAATTGTGTGGAGAAATGCAATTAGGGAAGCCGACCCCGCATAGGGATAAGGCAAAGAGAATGATGATGATGATACTGGTTTAATTATTTTGTCCTCCGATTAACGATCTTAATAATTTCAAGAAAACAACATGATTTTTGAAAATTACAGTCCACATATAATCCACTGTAGTCGTAGAAGTACTATTTTCTTATTAAAGCAACAAACTGTATTTGGTATGCAAATATCTATATAGTCACTTTAATCACGATCTTCTAAACTAGGCTATCCAACATATTTTTGGTAAAGCTAATTTTCTTAAGACGTTAACTGAATTAGTTACCATGGGTCATATTGTCATATACTCTTTCAGCTTGTTTCTTGGGATGAGGATTTCTTGGACACCATGTACAATAATGATTGATTGCAATTTTCCAGCGCAATATTTTATTAACTCTAGACTGCTGATTTTTCAACTCTTCTAAGCATCTGATACTTTTATTAAATACTAACGAAACTTAGTCCACATTAAAGTATTCGGTGATAGAATGAACTACGTAAGGTTTTCCGAAATGATATAATGATCTTTTTGTATTTTTATGGGCATAACGAAGCTGTTTCATCTGTAGGTATCTTCTTCTTCTTCTTATGGTGCCTATCCTTTCCGGATGTTGGCTATCCTAACTTTGTTGGCAGCTATTCGAAATAGTTCTGTTGTAGACGTATTGAACCACTTCCTCAGGCTTTGAACCAAATATGTTCTTCTTCTTCTCCCTGTCCTCTCTTTCAAAATACGTTGTCTAAAGAATGAGTAGCAACAAACCATAAATCTATTCATTTCTCATAATATTGCCAAGATAATCTACTTTGCTTTCTTTGATTGTGTTAATAATCTCGAATAAAATAAGTCTCAATATGAAATTCTTAAGATGCGTCTGTAACACATCTTGAGCTTTCTTAAAGGAGCTTCAGAAAGTGTCCAGGCCTCTCCTCCGTATACTAACGTAGGAAATACATAGCATCTGATGACAGAGATTAGGGTAACTGATAGAGTTCACCTTAACGAACGCTGATCTTGATTTTCCTACGCGTTGTTTTATTCCAATAGAATGGTTCCATTGTCTGTTTATGTTAGGTCTAAGATATTTGTAGCTGTTTACACTGTCAATTAATTGATCGTTGGCTAACCAAAAGATCAAAAACCGTGTGTTTAAAATTATTTTTCGCTTACTAACTAACTTTGTTTTTTTTATATTGAGTATCATGTTCTCTACTTATATCTGATATGTGCGACATTATTCTATGCAAACCATCTAAGCTATCTGCAAAAACTACTGCATCGTCGGCCTACCTAATGTTATTTAGACACATTCCGTTGACTAATAAGCCTTCCTGTAGTTCTTATATCTGCTCAGACTACACATTAAATAACACAGGGGACAGAACGCATCCTTGTCTCACTCGTCTATCTATGGCGATTGTCTCTGTCAGCTGATCATCCACTTTAATCTTGACAGTTTGGTTGTAATATAGATTATACATATTATGATTCTCAGGTCTTTACCATCTAAGCTCTTTCAAGATGGTTATGAGTTTATCATGTTTTACTCTATCAAATGCCTTTTTGCAATTGATAAAACAAATATATACGTCACATTTGACATCCCTGCACCTCTGCAGGGATGTCAAAGCACCTGTATAGCGAATAGGGCCTCTCGGGTGCCTAAGGCATTGCGGAATTCAAATTGTGTCCATGTCACTTGTTGTCCAGTGGCTCATTAGAATTATTCTGTAGTCTTCGCGTGTTTCTGCATTTAATTTTTTTGGTATACATAGTTACGAAGGTTGACTTACCAGATTTGGGGATTTTTCTAGTTACATCATCAACCCGTACTCGTACACTGCTGGACATAGGTCTCACTCAGCTCCTTCCATCTTTCTCTGTTTTGTGCGACTTGCATCCAGCTGCTGACAATACGCTTCAGATCGTCAGCCCATCTGGTTGGTGGTCGTCCTCTGCTCCGTAGTGCTTCTTCTCGTGGCCTCCACTCGACAATACGTTTTGTCCATCGGTTGTCTGACAATCTGGCGACGTGTCCTGCCCAATTACACTTGAGCGACGCGATTCTTTCGACGGCGTTCATTGTTTTTGTTGTTTTTAGTTAGTCCGTTGTTTTTCTAGTTACATATATTTTGTTAAATATAGTTTTTACTCATTTCCACACTTAGTAGTGGTTTGGCTTGGTTATCTGCTAAACACCAAACCCTTCTAGGCTTGTATAAGCCTACAGCTTCTTTAACTTTTTTTGCATATTGAATAAATTATGTTTATGTTATCCTTAGTTATTCTGATTGCTTTTTTGATCTCTTTATCTATCATTTTGTATAACGTCATGTCCTGATCTCATAACGTTCGTCTCTCCTCCATTTTATCGAATTCTCTTATTTCTGCAGGTATAATTGGACATAAACTCGTTAAATGTCGGCCAGCAATTATTTAGGTTTTGTTTGATTTTGGATTAGTCAATACCTTTTAAAGTGGCAGATGGTGGAAGACACTTTAAGTAGGCAACTCTTGGTTTTTCTTTTAACAGTTTCTTAATCCCGTATATCATTTTGTGAAACTTTCTCATTGATTTTGAAGTTTGAGACAAAGAAGGGTTCCATAAATTTTCGGAATCACTTGGTACTGCAGGGAAAGTTCTGAAACTGTTTTCTGGTGTTTATATGGGTTTAAACCACAAATAATTGTAATGAAAATGACATTTTATAAATTGTTTTGGAGTTTCGATTTCCAATCGGGAAATCGTTTTCAGAAAAGATTATTTTAAAAAATGTACCAAAAAACATAAAAAATATAACCAAAAGCTGTTTCAACCAATACTGTAGCTTTTATGATAAATATTACATAAGATCAACCAGAAACTACTGTACTGCCCCCGTAATTGGGCGAAATAGGTGTATGAAGACGTTTAAGTAGACCATTCATCATGTCAAGAAGCTGTGGGTGGTACAGGAAACTTAACTACAAAGAGACACCAACTATTATTTACAAACGGTAGAAGATTAGGATACAAGAGCCGTTTGTGTTATTCTAACCAGTTGTTAACCATAGATCTAACATTTTAACATTTTCTGTTATGGTTTTATTCGTTTTTGGTTCGACTGGCACGTCACGGTTCGCGCAGGAAAAAGCCGGATATTGTTTGAACTAATTTTAGAGACGTGAAGGGTTTAACCAGATGGCGCGCGTTATGTAAAGCCGCATTAAAAACAACTAAAAGGGTTTTGTCTTTCCAAAATACATATAATTGCCGTAGAGGATAAATATATCTTTTTATGGCTGTGCCAGTAGTAAATCGTGATAATTTATATACAGCGCTTTTCATATAAAACTATCCGCCTTAAGTAACTTTTCAACCACTGATTTTTAGGAAAAGCGCAAAAACATGTCAAATAATATTTAGAGGGGGAGACAGTATGCCATATTTAAGCTTGCTGGGAAAGGCACCCTCTCACCCTACATATACAATATCCCTTAATTTTTTTTTAAATTACTTCCAACTATTTTTATTTGATATTTGGATTCTCCTCTTTGTACTGAGTTGCTCAAAAATGTATAACTCATGATACTTATAGTAATTAGTTTGTAAGAAAAGTAAATACAAAAGTAAGAAAACTGGATTGAAAAGGAAAATATTTTTAACAATTTTATTACAAACTAAGTTTTCAATGTAAGAATACATAAAACGACAAATGCGGGTGCCAAGACTATCAGGAGATGAGGGAATTTTAAAATTTGTAATTCACGTCCCGTCTGCTCAGTGTAGTAAAGCTCCAACGAGAAGGTTTCCTGCGTACTCCAAAACGAGTAAATAAATTAATCATTAAAAATGTATAAACATATTCAATTTCGTTACAACCCGAAAATGAAGCAGCATTATTTTCTAGTTCAATCAGAGAGTGCACCAAGAGTCTATACTGGTTTCGAGGCTTTTTTGCCCTTCATCAGTAGACCCATATTAGTGTTGCCCGAATGAAAAACCAAGACGAGACTTAGAGAGTCTTGGTCTTGGTCTTGCACCAATACACCTGGTCTTGTTCTTGGTCTTGGTATTGCACTCCCGGTCTTGGTCTTGGTCTTGCAGCAAGAGTCTTGCAAGTCTCGCAGTTACCCACTAGCATATTGCTATTTATTAAACGTTACTTTAGACCTTAGAACAACGTAACAGTATAGGTACATTTTCAGCTTGACTTAACATACAGGGTGAGGCAGATAACCTTCCTATTAGAAATATCTCGAGAACTAAAGACAACAGAATCATGAAAATTGGAATAAAGCGGTTTTGAAGAGTGATCTATTTAATTAAAATATTTCTATATATTTCCTACTTCAAGTTATACCGGAAGTTGCTTATAACTTCGTTTTTTAAAATGGGACACTCTGTATATTTTACATTTCTGAATTCTCTTCCATGTCTTCTTTCTAAAAGTATGAGGTTTTGTAATGTTATATAGGGTAGTTTAAAAGATAAAAATTACGTTTTCTTATTAATTTCGTAGCAACTTTCACACCCTGTAGAATTGTAGTTATTTGACATCAAAAACTTTATTTATGTTCAAATGATTTTTAATGTAGTCTACTATTGTTAAAAATTATTAGTATGTATATCTAAATGTTGCATTTGATATACAGGGTTGGTCGAAACTCGGAATGAGTATTTTCTGAGTTTTCTTTAATGGAACACCTTGTATTTTAGTATTGTAATGAAATGATATTTTATGGTACTTTTTTATTTCTTAAGCATTTCCTATACCTAACTGCTTTAATTTGTGCTTAATTGTTAATCGCGCCAACAATGTTAACTACGTAGGTATTTTGATAGCTCAACCATTATTGGTAATTTTTGGATCAGTCTAGATTAATATGTATCTATTTCCGAAAAATTATTTGCGATTGAATATGTTCACGACCAACCTAATAAAATTTCACTTATTTTTTGTTTCAATTAATATTTGGCTTGAATCACCAATAACTCACAAACTAGCGCAGTTAAGGTATAGGGAATGCTTAAGTAATAAAAAAGTACCATAACATATCATTTCATTACAATACTAAAATACAGGGTGTTCCATTTCAGAAAACTCAGAAAATACTCATTCCGAGTTTCGACCAACCCTTTATTCTAAAATTAAAAATTTAGCTATACTAACAATTCTTAACAATAGTAGACTATATTAAAAATCATATGAACGTAAATAGAGTTTTTGATGTCAAACTACTACAATTCTACAGGGTGTGAATATTGCTACGAAATTAAGAAAAAAAAATGTAATTCTCTTTTAAACTACCCTATATAACATTACAAAACCTTATATTTTAACAACGAAGACATCGTGGAGAATTTAAAAATGTAAAAATATATTCAAAAAAACAAAGATATAATCAACATCCGGTTTAATCGAAAGTAGGAAATATATGAAAATACTTTCATTAAATAGATCACTCCTTAAGGTGATACAGTAGCGATCAACAGGTAGCCAAAACGCGTTCCAAGATTGCGGCTGTAATTTTAAATATTTTTTCGAGATATTTGGCACACGTATTCGTAATATAACAAAGAATGGCGGTACAGAGCCCAATTTAAAAAATATATTATTATGTGGAAATTACTCTGTAATTAAATACAATATTAAAAAAACGAGCCTGTACCGCCATTAAGAAGAGCAAAAAATACACTTTCTTCAAATAAACTTTTTTTATTCGATGCCTAGATTTTGTGTCATTTTGGAACTACTAATGAAATAAAAAATTTTAGTAGTTCCAAAATGACACAAAATCTAGGCATCGGATAAAAAAGTTTATTTGAAGAAAGTGTATTTTTTTGTTCTTCTTAATGGCGGTACAGGCTCGTTTTTTTAATATTGTATTTAATTACAGAGTAATTTCCACATATTAATATATTTTTCAAATTGGGCTCTGTACCGCCATTCTTTATTATATTACGAATACGTGTGCCAAATATCTCGAAAAAATATTCAAAATTACAGCCGCAATCTTGGAACGCGTTTTTGCTACCTGTTGATCGCTACTGTTTCCTCTTAAAACCCCTTCGTTCCCATTTTCATGATTCTGTTGCCTTTAGTTTTCGAGATATTTCTAATAGGACATTTATCTTCCTTACCCTGTAGACATAGTAAAAACCAACCAAATTAATAAATGTCTAAACAACTCACATCGGGTGGGGTTTGAACCCACGATCTAAACTGCTGCCTATACTCTCACTAGCTGAGCTATCTACCATATCCCACGGAAGTCAGTCTGTTTCTTTAAACATTTGCATAACCTTATATTACATAATATGTGCTTAAACATGGTTAAAACACAAAAAAACCAAATAAATGACATAAACTTGACTCTCTGTCTAGAAAGGAATTTTGTTTGACCCATTGATATAAAATTGCACACTCTGCAGAAAGTTTACAAGTACGATGTTTAATCTTTATACGATGTGGTATTTAGAATCCTACTAACTGATAAGGAAAAACAATTGAGTATGTGTCGTATTATATTTTTTATCAACTTAGGCGACATATTTTTAAAAAGTTTCAATAGGATATTTAATTATTACTGTCGGCGTCACAACACAGATTATTTTATGAAAGGACAGCTATTCTCAAAATCTAGACAATTAACATACAATTAATTTCAGAGCGAAAGCGTCCGTCGCCGTCGTCTGCTAGGAAAGAATGTATTACAAAATATTTTATTTTTACATTGTAATAATTTATTATGACCTCTGAGTACGTGTCAAATAAATATGTCAAGTGTTCTTTTAATGAATATTTTGATTCGCTATGTATGTTTATTGTATTGTTCATAATCCGCACAAGTCCAATTTTCCAAATTTTTGTTACCTACATATCTTTTTGCGTCTCATAGTCTCTAAGCATATACCCGAACTACTATATTCCTTAAAATGACACTCACTCCTAACTGCAAGACGCAAGAGTCTCGCAGGCTTAGTCTTGTTCTTTCTTAGGTCTTGCACGGTCAGTTTTGGTCTTGGTCTTGCTAAAATAAAGCGGTCTTGGTCTTGGTCTTGCGAAAATGCAAGAACAAGACCAAGACTGCAAGACCAAGACCGATTTTGGGCAACACTAACCCATATGCTCTTCTCTTTGACTGAACTAGGATACCTCGACACATGCCGTCGTGAAATACAGTCAAAACTTTAAAAATTCTTAGTAAGTAGTAAGTACCTATTTGATGTTTTTGAAAATAAAACTTCAAATATTTTATAATTCTTTAAAACTCAACTCAACCAGCAGCCAGTTGAATAAGAAAAACATTATAAAAAACCTTTATTCATTTTCAATCCTTTTAGCAACAAAAAACAGCTTAAAGCAGATCTGTGACACTTATACAAAAGGTTAAACTTTATCAAATTTCGATTCACAACCACCACGGGGGTGTGCTAACCCCAGATTTCCGCTGCAAGTTCCATTATGAAAAATATTAAATATAACCTATAAAAGATGAAGTATTTTACTGTCAAAAAATTACAGAGGAATGTTTCAAGGTAGCCACAATGAGCTGGGTTAAGTAACTATATAAAGCCCTAAATCGTATCGCGTTGCAGAAGGTAACGCAAATTTACAAGAGTGACAATGGTAAAACAGAAAGAAGCCACGTGAAAAAGATAGGCCAAGGATAGTCTTAGAAAAATATTTTTCATATTATATATGAAATTTTTTTCATATTATATATCAAAACGTCTTGATTAGTCACGAGGTCGGTATAAGATATCTTCAGGATTCGACGATAAAGCCACATCTCGATAGCCTCAATTTTATTGCAGGGGACGTTTGTGAGAGTCCATAACTCAACTTCGTATAACAGTACCTAAAAAAAAGATATAACATTTATGAGAGTCCATGACTCAACTCCGTACAACAGTATAGAAAAGATATAACATCGTAGTAACCTGATTTTTATGGGTATTAATAAATCATGACATTTGAATAGCTTAGCCATTTTTTGAAATGCAGATATTGCTTTCTCTTTCCTACATTTGATTTCTAGGGAATGGTCCCAATTTTCATTGAAATTCGTACCAAGATAGGTCTATGTTTTTACTCTTTCTATTTGTTGACCGTTCACACTGATTCGTCCAAGTTGCTGTTCCTTTTTAGAGATAATCATTTATTATGTTTTCTTAAGGCCATCGGTACATAATTCGCAAATATTTTACGGATATCCCTACTTTTTCTGTCTTTACACGGCAAATTACGTGTAGTAAAATTCACACTGGTATGGATATGTAAACATTACTAAAATGTCATTCTACTTGACAATGTCATCATTAACTTTAAAAAGATGGCTTTAGAATGTTCTTGGATAACTGTTATTTGTTTAATTGCAAATTATTAATTCAGTTAATAAATATGTGATATTTTTTTCACTAACTATGTATTCAGTGATTGTAATATTTTATATGTACAACAAAAACTAATACTCAATCGAGAAAAGAGAAAAAGTGTTGAAGTGATTTTTTAATAATATATTGTTACTATGGAACGCTTACAATTTTGAACATCTTTAATAACAAAATACTTGGATCACAGAATATATCTTGATGTATTACCTGCTTGGATCTTCCATAAATAATAAACAATAAATAACTTTTTATTAAGTTCACGTCTTAAATCAATTATTTATCAAATACATTCTCAATATTATTTAATCAACAACTCAAAATATTTCCGATATCATGTTAAATATTTAAATATGTCACTGTCTTGTCATCATATTCTATTTGACTCAGTGCGTTGTATGACAAAGATAGCGAATGTTCGATTTGGAAAATATCACCACGGACATGGTGTCCATTTTTTTGAAAAAACTAATAAATATTTTTAAAAAATTTAAACGCAGAATGAAAGACTAAATTATAATCGAGGGCCGAAAGTCCCTTAGAATAAATAAAAAGTTTCTTTTGAATGAGCTATTTGAAATTAAAAATCACACTACATTTTCTCTTAGTTTTTCACCCCTGTAACTTATTAAAATAAACATTATAGAAGTTTTCAGAGACTTTCGGCCCTCGGTAAGAACGTAATCTTTCATTCTGCGATTAAATTTTTCAAAAATACTTATTAGTTTTCTCAGGATTCGAAAAAAATTAATCCCCATTTAAATACCATTGCAGCCAAAAATACGTAGGTACCCATCCCCTTAATGTTTAGTAAAAGTCCATATCTCTGACTTACTTCTATGATCCTATTCATTAACTCCTAGAGAGCTTCAGAACTGTCAGCGAATACCACCGTGTCGTCTGCGTATCTTATGTTATTGATACATTCTATGTTAATTCAAATTCCGGCTTCAATTATCATCCCTGTTGGACCCCACGTTTGATTTTGATATCGTCGGATTCTCCTGCCTCTGTCCGGATAGATGTTTGATTACAGTAAAGATTGTCTCGTAATCTGGTTATATTTTACTGCGTTCAATTCGAGCGTTAAAATCCCCCTGTATTATCATCTTTCCTCTGACTTTCTCTTACTTGTTGTAATTCGTCATAAAATAATGTTTCCCTTTTCCATTCCTATCTCTGTCGTTACATTACAATATGCTTGGGTATAATAATCAACGAAAAATGAGAAAAAGTTCTCCTTGTTCTTCTTCTTTATTCCAGAATCCACATTTCACGAAATCTCCTACACTTTCTCTTCTTTTCGGTTTTAGTTTTGAATATTTTATATTGTAATTTGCATTTTGTCCTATTTTCTTTTATTTCCTCATTGATCAAGTAGATATTCAAGTCTATCGTCTTCATTTCTATGTCTATCGAGTCTAATAATGACTTTTTTTGATAAATCGCATTTCGCTAGCTTGGATTCTGGAGCACCGCCCCAAAGGACGCGTAGACATTATTTGAACTTACCATCTCTGCTTTTACTCTGGGCTAATTAGCAAAATTCATGGAAAAGTTATTTACCAGCAATTTTATTGCTGGAATCGAATTATAAGATCCTATATATTAATAATATAGGTATGCAAAGTCCGCAGATAGTGTGCTACTTTTTTTATAAATAAAATGGCGCCGACAAATCGTATTTTTTTCAATTATTGCTCTATAACTCCGAAGATTTTAACTTTACAACCAAAACAGCTTAATAAAAATTCACCGCAATTAAATTCTGCATAGAGATATGTTTTTCACGATTTGCTCCGACGAAAATTTTCCTCGGAAAATGCGGGTTTTCCTAACATAAACTCTAATTTTCAAATAAAGTTTTAGGTAAGTAATTATTAATCAATAATTAAATAACTTAGTGACATCAAAGCTTTCTTGGTATAGATTGTAATTCCAGAAGCCGATGAAAATTAAACGAATATTTTAGCAACAATTCAATTGTTAATTAACAATTTACGATCGCAATAATAAACAAAATAATCATGATACATTGATCAAACTTATAAAGATTATAAAGATGAGATGCTTATTTAATATTTTATCGACAAAATATAAATTTTTTATTAAGAAAGGTTATTTACCGGCAATTTTATTGCTGGAATCGAATTATAAGATACTATATATTATTAATATAGGTATGCAAAGTCCGCATATAGTGTGCTACTTTTTTTATAAACAAAATGGCGCCGACAAATCTTATTTTTTTCAATTATTGCTCTATAACTCCGAAGATTCAAATAAAAATTCACCCCAATTTAATTCTGCATAGAGACATGTTTTTCCCGATTTACTCCGACGAAAATTTTCCTCGGAAAATGCGGGTTTTCCCAACAAAATCTCGAATTTTCAAATAAATTTTTTGGGCCAGTAATTATTTATCAATAATTATATAGCTTGGTGAAATAAAAGCTTTCTTGTTATAGATTATTAATTCAGAAGCCGGTGAAAATGAAACGAATATTTTAGCAACAATTCAATTGTTAATTAACAATTTACAGTCGCAATAACAACCAAAATAATCATGAGACATTGATCAAACTCAGAAAGATTATAAAGGTGTGATGCCTATTTAATATTTTGTCGACAAAATATAAATTTTTCAATTTTTTGCATAATGTTTAAATGTTTAAAAAAATTGTTATAAACAAATTAACATTTCTCAGAAATTGTTCATTATATTCTAATTAAAAAAAAATACTTAAAATGCGTATTTCATAGGTCTTGAAAATGAATGCTTTAAAAAAATTTTCCAACCATTTGCAAAAAAGTTATGAAACAGCAAAATAAATATACGAATTCTCCGTTGTTTATAATTAGTTTTAATTGTTTCAAAGCTTAAAAGTGAGTCTATGGTACAACCTAATTACTCACAAAGAATGTCAAAAATTACTGCAATGGTTATATTTTAATCAAAGATTAAAAACACTTTTTTTGTAATTTTTAGCGCAAACGTAGGCCTGATACAGAGTCGGAGCTAAAATGTTCACTCGAAGCGACTGACACGCAGCATGCATTATTTATTAAAAGTGTACATCACGCGGCCGGTCGCCGCTCCGAGTGAAAATGTTAGCTACAGTACTGTGTTACTCTACTTTCGCGCGTGTAAATTACAAAAAAATATATTTATAATCTTTAATTAAAATATAACTATTCAACTGATAATCGATATTTTGTAAATAATTAGCTTGTACTTTAAACTCACTTCTACGCTTTGAAATAATTAAAAAAAAGTATAAACACAGTAGTAATCGTATGATTACTTTGTTGTTTCATAACTTTTTTACAAATGGTTGCAAAAAAGTTTTAAAGCATTCATTTGAAAGATATTTAAAATGCCCATTTTAGCTATTTTTTTAAACTATAATATAATAAAAACTTTCTGAGAAACGTTAATTTGTTTATAACTATTTTTTTAAATATTTAAAGATTATGCAAAAAAATAAAAAATTCATATTTTGTCGACAAAATATTAAATAGGCATCTTATCTTTATAAGATTTCAAAGCTTGATCAGTATATCATAATTATTTTGGTTATTATTGCGACCGTAAATTATTAATTTACAATTGAATTGTTGCTAAAATATTCGTTTAATTTTCATCAGCTTCTGGAACTATAATCTAAACCAAAAAGGCTTTTAAGTCACCAAATTATTTAATTATTGGTAGATAATTACTTATCTAAAACTTTATTTGAAAATTAAAGATTTTGTTGGGAAAACCCGCATTTTTCGAGGAAAATTTTCGTCGAAGCAGATCGGAAAAAACGCGTCTCTATGCAGAATTTAATCACGGTGAATTTTTATTTGGGTGTTTTTGTTGTAAAGTTAAAATCTTCGGAGTTATAGAGCAATAATTGAAAAAAACACGATTTTCGTGCGCCATTTTGTTTATAAAAAAAAGTAGCACACTATCTGAGGACTTTGCATACCTATATTATTAATATATAGGATCTTATAATTCGATTCCAGCAATAAAATTGCTGGTAAATAACTTTTCCCAAAAATGGCCTATTCTCCGATAATCAGCCCAGACTATTTAGGTCTGGCTCCCATAAGCTTTATGCAGTAGAAAATCAATTAGTGGTATATAAGGAAATAAAAGAGGATCCCGTTTTAAGGATACCAGTAGACCAATGGATTTTGCGATATAGGTTTAACAAAACTTTAAATTGCAGTACAAAATTGAAAAGACAACAAAAAAAGCTGAAAACCATTATTATTTTTACATCTAAC
This sequence comes from Diabrotica virgifera virgifera, assembly GCF_917563875.1. NCBI lineage: Eukaryota > Metazoa > Arthropoda > Insecta > Coleoptera > Chrysomelidae > Diabrotica > Diabrotica virgifera. Next base: position 13,644,485 of record NC_065449.1, read on the forward strand.
GGTAGGTGTAGAAATTAAGTAAATGAAACAACATTAAAAGAAAACATTAACTGACACTAAGTGCGGTACCCTCGGTAGTCCATTTCCAGTACAGTAACTTGTTTAACAAAACATATAGCACACCTTCATTTCTTTTCATATCAAACCAGCCTACTATTCTGCTACAACAATACTGCCTTCTTTTTTAGGCCATTTTAAGGCCTTTGGTCTTGACTAGATCTTAATCTGACAGTTATACTTTTTTTTATCAATGAAAAGGATTGAATGAAAGGAAGAACGCTTTACAAGAGGGGAAATATTGAACCAGTTTCGCGGCTGGTTTAAGTGCTCGTGAAATTTAATAAGGTTTGATTTTGTGAGATTGATACTAAGAAAGGGTACTAAGGGGGATTTACAAGTTGTCTTAGTTTTAAAACAAGAATAAAAAACCGCTAAACGCGGTAAAAATGAGTGGCGCACACAATACTGCAACTACAAAAGAGCTGATGTGGATATTCTCTATGTGGCGAAAAAATGAATTTTCATTTTAATGGAAAATACAATTTTAGTTTTATTTTGAAAGATTTCTTCATAATGTTTATTAGAGAGACGGCTATTGAAATACTTTGGAAAACGTCAGGAAAGAAGTTTGAGGATAAAGAGACTTGGTGGTGGTCAAATGAAGTACAAGGAAAAATAAAAGAGAAGAGAAAATTATATAAAAAGTGACAAGAAAACAGATCGGACATAGATCTTCAAAACTATATGGTCGTCAAAAAGGAAGCGAAAGTAGCAGTAGCAAAAGCTAAAGCAGAAGCGTATTCAAACCTATACGATCAACTTGATACCAGGGAAGGCGAAGCAAACATATATAAAATAGCCAAACAGAGAACAAAGAAAGCAAGAGATTTTAATCAGATTAGATGACGTATCCGAGATGAAAATAATAAAATACTAATTCACGAAAAGGATGTCAAAAAGAGATGGAGAAAGTATTTTGACAGTTTATTAAATGAAGAATTTGACAGACAGCCTGTGGAGTTAACGGAGACAGTAACAGCAATGGTTACCAGAATAACAAACGAGGAAGTGGCTCAAGCGCTTCAAAAAATAAAGAAAGGAAAAGTAGTCGGACCAGATGATATTCCTGGGGAAGTATGGAGAGCATTGGGAGAGACAGGAATAAGTTGGCTAGCAGGTCTATTTAATAGAATTATGGAAGTTGGACAAATGCCAGACGAATGGAGAAGCAATATATTAATACCTGTCTACAAAAACAAGGGAGACATACAACAATGTAAAAACTACATGAAGAAACCGAAATATCCTATAATCAATTTGGCTTTATCCAGGGCAGATCAACAACAGATGCAATTTTCATTGTAAGGAAACTGATGGAAAAATACAGGAATAAAGAGACCAACGCTCATATGGTATTCATTGATCTTGAGAAAGCATATGATAGAGTTCCTCGAGAGATTCTGTGGTGGGCACTCAATAAGAAAGGAGTCCCTGGCGAATATGTAAAGATTGTGAGAGATATGTATGAGGGAGTAACGACTAGTGTTAGAACAGGTGTGGGAGAGACTGATAAATTTCAGGTGAAAGTAGGATTGCACTAAGTAATAATTCCTTATTTATTCTTATTAGTTTTGGACCAGATAACAGCGAAATCATACTACAAATAAAATGGTATCTTTGGATGGTGAAATAATTGTGAAAAGCAATAGTTTTAAGTACCTAGGATCGGTATTACAGAGTAATAGAGAAATAGATGGAGATGCATGCAGTAGAATTAGGGCTGGATGGATGAAGTGGAAAGAAGCGAGTCATGTGTTGTGCGACAGAAAAATTCCAATGAAGCTGAAGGGAAAATTCTATATAACAGCCATAAGACCGGCTATGATGCACGGAACTGAACGTTGGGCAGTGAAAAAGAAAGAGGAACAACGAATGCATGTGGCGGAAACGAGAATGCTTAGATGGATGAGTGGAGTGACAAAGAAGGATAAAATTAGAAATGAGTATATTAGGGGAAGTCTAGGTGTGGCACCAATTGATGCTAAAATGAGAGAGCATAGGTTAAGATGGTTTGGTCATGTTCAACGTCGAGACGTTAATCCCCCAATACGAAGAATAGCTGAAGTGCAGATTCCTGGAAGGAGTAGGAGAGGAAGACCAAAGAAGACCTGGGGGGAGACGATAAGGCAGGACATGTTAGTAAAGAGGATTAACATTGATATGACCCAAGATAGAATTGTGTGGAGAAATGCAATTAGGGAAGCCGACCCCGCATAGGGATAACGCAAAGAGAAGGATGATGATTTCTTCATAATGTTTACTAAATTTCAAATAAACGCGCTGCAAAAGAGTCTCAAACTGAAAATGTTATCAAAGGTAAGTATTTACTCTTTTGTGGAAATTTTGACTAACTGTTGAAAAACCAAACTTTTCAAAGTTAAATTTTTCAGTTTTTCGGCTACACTGGGCTGTGAATATGTACGATCCTGGCCACTTAGGCACCGTTACTCACGCGCTACCGATTTGGTATATTCGCGGTTTTACTATCCCTTTTTGAACCTGAGCCTGAGATACATTCATTAAAAAATATGCACTGTAGTACATACCCAGCCTATACCTGGCTTATGGGTGGTCAAATATCACCGGTTCTGAATCGGCCCCGACCCTCTCTTGAAACATAGAAAAAAAATTCAGAACGATGTTTTTCTACACACATTCATAAAGTAAAAATTCAAAATAACATCATTCGAAAGCTTGCAAACGCTTCTTGGGGAGCCAATGCAGATATAATCAGGACAAGCGCCGAATATTGTGCTCCAGTCTGGCTAAACAGTCAGCACATTAACGTTCTAGATCCACAAATAAACCAAACAATGAGATATATTACATGGCTTCCAGTTTTAAGCAAAATTGCACCCAAACGGTTATCTGCTCTTAAAGCTCAATACCAGAAATGTCAAAAGAATCTATCACTGCCAATACGGCGATGGATAATGATATTTTTTCTTTAAAGAATGATTAACCAACTAACCAGTCATGTACTTTATTTGGTCCGGCCATCATGCTGGAGATTTTCCTATGGATGTTTTGCCCGCTACGTTGCGTTTAAAGCCTTGGTTTTCTCGAAAGCGGCACCGACAAACTGCGACCTTAACACTGCGACAAATGACGTCATAAAAAACTGTACCACGCAAAATAATAGCAGTGGTTTCCAAGGATGCGTTGGAAGCCACCGCTTGCTGAGTTTACACATTTCATTGCCGCAGTGAAGAACATGAATTTTTCACCGTAATCTGACGTCATTCATCGCAGTGTTACGGTCGTAGTTTGTCGGTGCCGCTTTTGAGGAAACCAAAGCTTTTAACTATCATTCTGCCTTCAGTACATTTTCTTCTTCTACCTATATTTTCAGAATATCTCAGTATATTTTGGTTGATAGTTGTGGTGAGTCTAGTATTGAATTATGTGTGCGATGTGCGGTCCATGGGATGCATAACATTCTACGGTAGACCCACATTTCAAGTGTCATTATATGCTTCGAATCAGCTTTTTTGTAATGTCAGTGCTCTTCCATATTTTTGTGAGTTTGACTGCAGCTGATCTAGTCATTTTTATGTATTGAGGAATCTCATCTTTTTACCTTCCACTGTTAGTGATGACGGAGCCTAAGTAATTAAATTGTCTGACCACTTCGTCACCTGCCGTGTTTCCTATCTCTATTTGGTTGTCTCTGTTTCTATCGATGATCATTACTTTGGTTTATTGCATATTTATTTTCAAACCATATTTCGTACTTACCGGGCCCAGCTTATTCATAATTTGTTTCAGTTCTTCTGGCGAAGACGCCAATATAACCGTGTCATCAGCATATCGTAGGTTTTTGATTTTCCCCTTCCCCTATAGTTGCTCCACCTTGCCATTCCTCAAAAATTTGACGCATAATGTGTTCGCTATTATAGATATTAAATAGAATGGGAAATTTTATTCGGTCCTACTGAACTCCAGATTTCAATTTGACCTTTTGACGTACTCATTTCTCTAAGTATAATATGTCACATTTTATCCCATTTTACATTATCGAAGGCGTTGGAAGTTGGAGGGGTCAATAAAACGCATATGTATTTCTAAATTAAACTCTCGGAATTTTTCTATAATTTGACGAATATTAAGAATGTTCTGGAATGAATCTTGTTTCCCTGCCTGTCACGAATCCGCATTGTTCTTGGGGAATTTGTGGTAAGAGAATTGGTTTTAGTCTGTTATTGATGATGGTTAGATTAGTAGAAGTACTTACTTAGCACGCATGGGATATCAAAGTTACTGTAGCGTAATTGAAGCAATGTGTCGGTGAACCTTTTTTTTTATATATATAATGGGAATAAAAATGAGCTTATCCTGGTCATTTGACCACTTTCCGGTATTCCAGATTTCATAATATACCTACAGTAGGAAAAATGAAAGAATACCCATGAACGAACATATAAAACACGCTGTATTTTCCTGTCACCGTGTCACACAAAAAATTGGCCAGCGCAAGTACATGTAATAATTGTTGTTACTTGTACTTGCACTGGACAATTTTCTTTGTGACACCGTGACAGGAAAATACAGTGTGTTTTATATGTTAGTTCATGGGTATTCTTTCATTTTTCCGACTGTACATATAATTATCTTAGTAGGTACCATTAAATAAATATAAGAATGGATGAAAAACTAAACAATTTTTAATAGGTACTATTCTTATTTATGTCGGAACTTTTATATTTAACATGCTATCAAGATTGTTGCTTTACTTAACCAAAATGTAGCCGACAAAGGGGCTGCCATCAAACTACATTATTGGAACTAATGAAGCGATGTTAAACCCCTTTGTTACGTTTTTGAAAATATCACCATCTATTTATATCAGCACCTATCGATTTCAGGCAATAACCAACAGTCGAGTGCACTATATAGTTTAAGTGACAACATTCCCATCAAAGTAAACCATTATCATTAGGTGTATCAGGTCCGGTTGTTGAAGAATTTGCAAAAGACGCAATTTTTAATTTTAATCTGTTAAAATTAAGTATATTTATATAGAAATTCGCTGTTGTCGCCTTTATATTTTAGTTTTTTTTGTCAACAAAATTTCAGTTTTTTGCTTTTAGGGAAAACTTCTGTGCATATATATTGTGTATCCTGTATATTCTAATTTCTAAAATACGTATATTGTACTATAAATTAATCTTTTTCACATTCGAACGTTTTTTAGAGATCAATAAGTTCTGTTAGTCAACTGCAACGTGAAGACGGTGCTACTATGCGGAACAGAAACTTGGAAAGTGTCAAGAAAATGCTTCAGGCAGATGCAGGTGTTCATAAATCCTAAGGAAGATTCTTAACATTTACTGGCCAAACCGCATATCAAACCAAGAGTTGTGGACAAGAACTAACCAGGAACCTACATCTAAGACAATATGCAAAAGGAAATAGAGTTGCTGGAGATAGAGTAGATGGAGCACATACTAAGAAGACCTGACACAGACATAGCCAGACAAGCCTTAGAATACACACCACATGGAAAGAGAAGACTAGGTAGACCCGTAGAAACGTAGAAAAGAAGTCTCGAGAAAGAAATTTGGATTTAACCAGAAGACACCAAAGCAGGATACAACAGCAGATATGAACTATTTCAGAAGAACGGATAGGGCAATAAGGACAAACAGACTCAGAAATGAAAAAATAAGAAGCATACTTAAAATTAAACCGTTGATTGACACAATAAAGGAGAAGAAATTAGCATGGACAGCAGAGGCGTGCGGTCCATGGAAGCGGGGGAAGCACCGCTTCCCTATACTTCCATATAAGAAAATACATATGTATATTATTAATTAGTATTTAATTATCAACAATGTTTCCCTAATCTAAGTAATCTATTATGTAACTAATAGGCATTAAAACATTATTAAAATTTGATCGCATACGAACGGTCTCAAATAAGCACACAATTCAACGATTCAGTCCGGTCCTGACGGAAGCGCATCTCAAAATCGCTGCTTGTCATGCATTTGTCCCGTTCAAAAATTGGTCAGGGTTTAATAACCTCACCCGCTAGTCATGTTCCTTTCACGTGAATTTTGATACGCCTGGAAGCGCTCGTCCGACCGCTTCCGATTCGAAAACGAGATGCGGAGTCTGTTACTGCTGCTATAAGGGGTAGGTATTTAGGTACAAATGGCTCGATTTCAATTTTTTGCTTAATATTTTTACTAATATTTTATTTGACATTTTGAGATTTTTCCTTTTACTGATATTTTATAGTACCTACGGCACTTTACAGACGAAGTCAAGTGACATTGCATTTTGTATAAGACAATTTGATGACTTATGATGATTAAAAAAATGAGCTGTTTAAAAATATTTGGGATAAAGCTGAAAATATGGGCTTCGAACCTAAAAGAAACATAATGATGATTAATATTGTCGGCGAAAGAGAGACCTATCGACGATTATACATCGAAATTTTTGATAATATTCTACAACAAATGAATTATCACTTTGAAAATTTTAAAGAAATTAAATATGTAGAATTATGTAATTTTAATATGTCTAATTAAAATTCATTAAAATCTCCCACAGAGGTATGTACCTATTTAATTCAGTACGATTAAATTATGATTTTTTTTGATAATCTAGCTTTGCATTCTCAGTTAAATGTCATTTATAAAACACCTGAAATTAGTGATAAAGAAATACTTAGGAATCGGTTGAATTTTTTGAATACTACTGGTTTAAATCAGTCTCTGTGTGAAGTGGGCAAGTTGTGTGAATTAAGTAGTAGGTACTAACTATCCCAGCTACAAGTGCATCAGTTGAACGAAGTTTTTCAGTATTAAAACGCATCAAAAGTTTTACAATAAATTTTACAAGTGAAGACAGACTTTCCAAGTTAGCTATTATCTATTGAAAAAGAGTGCATTTATTAAACAATTATCAGAAAATCCAAAATTTTACGACGATGTTATCGACAAAAAATTTGCATTGGTTGATAAGAGAATAGGACTCAAGTATAAGTAAATAAGTGTCATATTGTTGAAAGTTGTGTGTTATGGAAGGTGATTCGAAATCGGAATATAAAAACAATTTTGAATAGAACTCTTCTTTTTAAGTTTAAAGAAACCAAGCCTGGAGCAGGGACTCGACCCTGAGCAAGCAGTACAGATCGATGATAGGTCACTAGATATACGATATACTAAGTCACTAGAGTCACTAACCTGCATTGATCGGGGTAGGATTTCGTTTGTGAGTCCTTGTATCCAGGACTCCCATATAATAAGCACTTTGCTGATAGAGAGCCCATATAGCGCATCAGAGTGCTATCGGAGGGGAAGTGGATAGTATGAAGCATTGGGGCGGGATGGAGTGACGCCCGCTTATAAGAGTAAATCCTCCTTGCCTCAATGAATTTGTATCACCCAAATCTCATTCTCAAGGCGTGTGCATGTCTCTCAGACTGGGTTAAACACTATACCTAATTTTTTGTAGTTCTTGTTTTTAGTCGATATAAGTTAACAGGTAATACATTAGGTATACACCTATTAAGTAGGTATATGTTTTGATCTCGACCCATGTAAGAAAATATTTGTTAAACCCTAATTGAATCGCTTCCTCTTCCGAAAATGTCACCGCAGGCCACTGATGGACAGTAACAAGCAAGTGAAAAGTGTGTGGGAACCAACTAAAGCTAAACCAACAGGGAACACAGAAGGGAAACACCAATAAAATACTGGAACAGCGACAAAGCAGCAAATTCTTGTATTAATTACTTATATATTTAGTGGTATTTTGAGATTAATATATTTGTTCCATCAACTAAAAATGGCTGAATTAATAATTGCAAAACCAGGATAAAACCCAAATAAATAAGATTATCGTAGATGTAGATGCTGAAGATTGAGTTGCAAATCACCAACTTGCAGATACACATGGGCTAATTTATATCCTTCTTTTTTTATTTTCGTTATATATTATTTTCTTGAAATTTTAGACATAGAGTGCCAATTTATTTTGATTTTTTTCATAGTTTATCTAAAACATTTTTCTTTAAAAGCAAAACTTCCTGAAACCGACACTGTCAATGAAGCGTTGACGGTTCGCTTTTTATGTCGCAAATATCCACCAAAAAAGATACGATCACGTTTCTGGTTTCGCCCCACATACAACACACAACAGAAGAGAAGAGAGTAGTTTTAATCCTCATTTTCGCATTAGAGGTGTTCATTATACAAGAAGAGAAGAGACTCGAGAGATTCTTTGATAAATGTTCAAAGGAGATATTAGGGGCATAAGTGCCTTATAATACAGGATCTTGTTACTTTTGGCAAATATCTCTTCTCTGTACTTACATTAATGGAAATGATGACATGACAGCCTTGACGGGATTAATAGGTACGAAGAGAAGCTGCAAAACACTGGTGATGAAATTTTATTACCGTCGTTTATAAGGAAAACGAAAATTTTTATAGATTAATTCATTTATTAGTACCTCTGTACCGTTATAAACGTTTTTTTTATGGCTTTGGCAGAGCCAATTAGCCAGACTTGTTTCTGATTGATTGCAGATTCATAGTCATAAATTTCTTATAACATAAGTACATTCTACAATTTTATTTTTATAGATACATTGGTACATTGTGTAGCTTTTTTTTATTTTGTTTTTTTTTAATTATTTTACTGTTTTTTTTTAATATATATTTTAATTTGTGCGAAACACTTTTTTTTTACTTCTTTTTTTTATTCTTTTTTATTTTTGTTCCTTTTTTTTCTTTTTGTTCCTTTTTTTTTCTTTTTTTTTTGGTTTATTATTTTTTTTTGTTATTATTTTATTTTGTGTTTTTTTTTAATATTATTATTTTTTATTTATTTTTTATTTTTTCAAACCACATTAACAAATTATGCCTATTTATTACATATTACGTTTACAACTTGTATTTACATAATTTAACATGTTTATAAATGAGATGAAGAATTTCATTTGTAAATATTAAAGTATTTAGGTTTATTGGGAAAAAACATTTTAAATCTTTTAATTCCTTATAAAGGTCGTTTATGTTATTTATGTTTAAATGACATTCTAATATGACATGTGGTAGATCTCCGATTTTGCCACAAGTACAATTGGGAGTATCTGCCAAGCCGATTCTATGCATGTAAGATGGCGTAAGAGCATGATTGGCTCTCAACCGATTAATGGGCTTTATAAAATGTCTGTTATATTCTGTGTAAAACCATCTTTTTGAGAATATCCTAGGGTTACAATGAGCAAAATTTGAGCCAGTATTACATTCTCTGTAATGCAATTGCCAATTATTTTTAAGTTTTTGTCTGCTAAAAGTATCAATATCTGAAGCTGGAATTAAATTTTTGTTTATTTTTTCTCCGATCACATAAGCTGATTTAGCAAAATTGTCAACTATTTCATTGCCTTTTATTACCGAATGACCCTTAATCCAAGCAATTGTTACATTTACTCCTAATTGTATAATTTCAAACAGAGTTTTAAGAATATTCAATTCAATGTGGTTTATGTGTTTGACTGTTTAAATGTTACTCAATCTGTCCACCACGCTTCTACTGTCAGTAAATATAACATAATTGCTAGTTGGATTCAGTAGTACATACTGAACAGCAAACATTACTGCTATCATTTCTGCTGTGTATATTGAGCATTCAATAGGTAGGCTATATTGATGATGGTAATTTTTATTTTCGTGGAATACTGCACAGCCCGTTCCATTTGCGTCTTTTGGCCCATCGGTAAATATGTACTGAAAATTTAACCATTTTTCTCTAATAAGTATATCAAACATATTTGGCGGTAAATGTGAGTTTAAATAACATGTTTTAATCTTGTTAGAAAATAATGTTTTTGTCAGTGCACTGTAGTAAGGCGGAATTTGGCTTTTATAGATAACTTCACTGTACTTTACCGTACTTAGATAACTTTCTACCAAAGGTATAGATTTTTTAGTTCTCCAGTACCTATGAGTGAGGTCTAAAACTGATAGCTCATGTAGATCTTGAAGGTAATTACATTTTTTGGACAGAATTCGAGTTGTAAATTTATCACTGAGAAATTGGCGGCGTAAATGCAATGGAGGTTCCACTGCTTCAGTTTCCATTATTTGGACTGGAGTGGATTTTAAATAGCCTAGGCATAATCTTAAGCATTTATTTTTTTGAATTTCAAGTTTATTTAAAAGGGTATTGGTCGCTGATCCAAACAAATGACAGCTATAGTCGAAAATGGGTCTGATCATGTTACGGTAAAGAATCAAAGCAATATTTGGGTCTGCTCCCCAATTTGTTTTACAGAAAGCTCTTAAAATATTTATTGAGTTTTCTGATTTTTTAACAATATGATGAATGTGATCTTTCCATGACAATTTCCTGTCTAGATATGTACCAAGATACTTAACACAGCTTCTAATTGGAAAATTAAATGTTCCAACGTTAAGATTGCCTTGTGGAACTCTATGCTTTTTTGTAAAGTAACACACCTCAGTTTTTGTGTCAGAAATTGATAATCCTACTTCTTCATAGCACTGATTTACGATTTCTACTACGACTTTTAAATTATCCTCACATCTACTTAACAATTTTCCTTCTGTATATAAAACAACATCATCAGCATATTGAAGAATTTTTGTATTGTTGGGTATACTTACTTCAACATCTATGTTGTACAGGATGTATAAAATCGGGCTTAAAATACTCCCCTGTGGCAATCCAATATTAGTTAGTCGAGGATATGAAAATTCATCATTATTAATTTTTAAATAAGTTAATCTGTTGGAGTATAAAGATTTTAAAAAGAGAGCAAATGAATTAGGGATTCCAATATACAACATTTTTTTGTAAAGAATGTCTAAATTAACATTATAAAGCAGCGGAAATGTCAAGGAACGCAGCTGCTGTAGACTTATTTCTTGTAAAGTTAAGCTGAATTGAAGTAACTAGAGCTGCAGTTGCATCTTGAGTAGACCTAGACTTGCGAAAACCATATTGGGATCTTGGAAGTATACCATCGTGTTCTAACCAATGTTCAAATCTATTTTTAATTATTCTTTCGAATGTTTTTAAAAGACATGAAGACAAGGAGATAGGTCGGTAAGAATTTGGATCACGGTCTGGTTTGCCAGGTTTTTTAATAGGAATTATCAGGTATTCTTTCCAACTATTTGGTACTGGTATCTTATTTGTCCAAATATTGTGGAAAATGTTTGGTAGTGAAATTTTATGTTCGATCGGTAAGTTGTACAACAACGAATATGACACATTGTCTATACCTGGAGAAGTATTATTTCTTTGTTCAAGGGCTCGATGCAATTCCCATAGATGAAAATTTTCGTCAAAATTGTGGTTTTGTCTGGATACTGTTTGAATATATTCTTGTACGGTGTCGTCATTTGGAATTTGGAACCCATGCCGGAGCAATTTGTCTGTGGAAATCTTGCAACCATGTATCTTCTGGATCAATAGGTAGTCTGTTGGCTTGTTTGCGGTTTTTAAAACAATTAACTTTTCGCCAGACACCTTCTAATGGTGTTCTTGAGTTTATGCTTTCGCAAAAATCAATCCAATTCTTCTTTTTTTTTCTGTTTGAAGATTTTCTTTGCAACAGCGTCAAGTCGTTTATACTCTAATAAATTTTGGAGCGTTGGATTCTGTTTATAATTAATGAACGCATGTTTTCTACTTTCAGCTGCTAGTTGACACTGATTATTCCACCATGGTTTCGGAATATGGCTTCTGTTTTTTTCGTTAATGGAGGAATATTTTGGAATAGCGATGTTGGCTGCCTGGTTTATATTTGTTAACAATTCTTCGTAGATTAATGGAACTTCCATTGTTTCCAAAGTACTGGCATAAGTCATCCAATTGGCTCTGCTGAGGTTCCATATTCTATGTTTTTTACTGGATGTGGCTTCTGTTGCGAAGAAACTTTGTGATGAAATAATGATTGGCACATGATCAGATCCATGAGGTTCTAGTAGAGTATTCCAATGGAAATAAGAAGCAAAATCTCGGGAACAAATGGTTAAGTCTACAGCAGAAGGTTTTTTGGAAATAGCGAGAGTGGGAGACCCATCGTTTAAATATTCTAAATTACAATATTCTATAGCATCTAGAAGATCTTTACCTAATCTATCATCAACTTCGCAACCCCACGCCAAATTGTGTGCGTTAAAATCGCCTCCTATTATAAATGGTTTTGATATATTTTCTAAAAAATTTATCCATTGTTGAATTGAAACTTTCTTATTGGGTTCATTATATAAAGAAATTATATGTAAACGTTTTCTGAAAGGTGAAATTTTAATGGAAATACACTTATAAGTAAACGAATACGTATTTGGAAAAATTATTTCTTCACATTTTATGTTAGATTTCAAAAGGATGGCACATCCGCCATATCCATCAGGGCGGTCAGCTCGAAAGCAATTAAATTCTTTAAAATTATAATATTTTCCCGGTCTGAACCAGGTTTCAGATAATAGAGCTATACTGATGTCGTTCTGATGGAGTAAATATTCTAAATTCTGTTTATTAGCAACTGTCGAACGACAGTTCCATTGTAATATGTTTATTTTAGTTAGGCTTGCGATTTGATGTTAGATTTTGGTTAAAATGGTTACTAATTAACTGAATTACATCAGGTTTTGAAATATTAAAATTATTATTTTGTTTAATTGAATTAACAATTGTAAGAACTGATTCTAAAATGACATTTATTACAGAAGAATATAAGTCTTCTGACTGTGAATCTGCAACGTTTAAGTTTTGTTGATAGAATTGACTTTTAACTATTCCCTCAGAATGTTTTGGAGGGGAAACTACAGATATTATTTCTTTTCTGGCTATATCAGTTGGGTCTGGATTATTTGGTTTCTGCCTTTTATTTGGCCTACTGGTGTTGGTGTCAGGATTTAATATAAATTTAGCAAAGTTATTTCCTTGGGTAGAAGTAGAAGGTTGTGAATTTTGTGAAAAATTTGTACCATTGTTTGTTATATTTGACCTAAGAATACTAGCATATGAATTCTTTGGTATATTTTTATTTGCATCGTAAAAATTAACGTTTGTTAAACCCATCGTTTCTTTTATTAACTTTTGTCGTGTGAATTCTGGACACGCGCTTATAGTCAAGTGATTCCCCTTACAGCTGAAACATACTTGTGTGAACTCAACTTTTGTACAATTTATAGAATTATGAGGTTCTTGGCATCTATTGCATCTTGGCCGACTCCTACGCTGACTGCCTAGGTGGCCGTACCTAAGACAGTTGAAACATAACAGAACTTTCTGTTTATACACTTCAATTTCTTTAATAACCTTATTTATGACTACATATTTAGGTAACGTTTGCGATTTAAAGGTCACAATACAAGATTTAGTAGGGACATATTCGACAAATTTTTCCTCATTAACAATTTTCTCTAATTTACGCGTAATTCTTTTAACGTTTGCAATTTTAAATATACAATGACTATCATACTGTTTTATTTTATTTTTTATATACTCTTCAGAGAAATCTATGTCTATGTCTCTAATAACTCCTTGTCTGTGTAAAATAAATTTTGGAATATACAGATCCAAATTATTTGATCTAAAAATTTCCAGAGATTTGTTTTTAACAAGATTATTTGCAGTTTTATAGTCTTTGCATTTGACTCTAATTCTATTACGGCCGATGGCATCTATACTGGAAATCATATTGTCTGCTTCAGGAAAGTTAGACAAAATAATTTCACCAATTTTTAAAGAATTTATTTTACCTTTAAAATCTGTAGAACTGTTTTCAATGTAAACGTGATATGGACCTCGGTCATTACTGTTAAATAAAAATGCTTGCCTTACCTCTTTTAAGTTCTGTTTTGTTTCATTATTAACATTCATATTCGTTGTATTTGGATCATTTGGATACTGGTTGTTGTTTTTTGGTTGTCAAATTTATTGGAATGGGAGTACTTACAGAAAGTTCCATTTGTTCGGCATTATTTTGAATATCGAATATAATAGGTTTTCTGGGCGGTGGATCAGGAGGCCTACCTTCGCTATTGACACTCATATTGCAGTTGTAGGCGCTTCAGCAAACGATATTGCAGTCGTAAAAAATTCAAATTAAATTAAGACAATGGGGGTTATCTGTAGTCTCAATTATCGTTGTACCGAAGGTACGTCCGATTTCTATGATTACTACTATAAAACTGTAGAAAAAAACGTCGAAAACTAATATTTTTAAAGAGCAATTTAAAAGATCGATTTTCACTTTGACGTTTTTCTGACAATTGATTATAAACGTTGCATCTTTATTAATTTATAATTAAACAATTATTTTATGCCAATTTATTTATGAATTTATTAATTCCTTAACCTTCTGTCTCGGTTTTACTATTTTTTTTTAAATAGTTGGCACCCACGTAACTTGAGCTGTGGGTTTGAGCTCTGAATTTTTGGTTTGGTGGCAGTGGCAAATAAACAAATATTGATAATTCCTGTTTTCATATATTTTTCAATACATTCATTTTGCAGTAAATCTTAATAGTTTCATACTTTTTGACTACTTTTTAATGTTTTCTGTTTTCAACATTAATTTTCACATATGGTTAAAAGTTATTTATATTAATATTTTCATATGTCGACACCCCCATCGAAAAAGGTTGTAACTCAAGTTACATCTTTTTTTAGATTTCAACACAGGCGAATTCAGCAAAAAATTGCGCACACATCAATATAAACGACATAGTTTAAATCTCAATAGTTTGGCTAATACTCCATTAAAAAAAGTTGTATTTTAACTTACGCGTGCCACTTTAGCGTGAAAAAGGCAGTAACACTGGATACGCCCTATGTAAAATATTTACTTTCTTTATACTTGACGATTAACAAGGTTTTTAAATGAGTTACAACTTTGTTGCACGTATGTTTAATTTATAACGTAGTCAAAACATATGGTGCATCTCATAAGTCAAATTATCGAAATAAAAGTAAAAACGGATTTACGGAGTTTTTTTCCTTTTTGATAGTTGCAGTGGACAAACTAAGTATCGAATAGTGTTTGCTACGTATTTCTATGTAGTGAAAATATTAACATTACTCATGTACTTTTAGAAATAGCACATTCACAAAACGAGGGTGATTCAATGCATGCCCTTATAGAAAAAGGAAAAAACATTGAGTCGTATATGCTCCACACCAATGGATAACCATGATACGATACGCCAAAGCATCAGGCAAGACTAAATCCGTAACTGAAATAAATCAGAAGCAAATTCTAAATTTTAACCCATTTAAGGACACACATGTTAATTTTGAAGTAGATAATAATAGTAAAAGAGTAAAGTAATAAAGTAAAATGGTTTAAAATTAAATAATTACAGATACGCAATAAAAA
Organism: Diabrotica virgifera virgifera; assembly: GCF_917563875.1. Lineage (NCBI taxonomy): Eukaryota > Metazoa > Arthropoda > Insecta > Coleoptera > Chrysomelidae > Diabrotica > Diabrotica virgifera. The sequence continues at coordinate 13,659,924 of NC_065449.1, forward strand.
TGCGAAAAATTTGAGATATTTTATACCATGGTTTTTTCATAGTGATAGAATATTATTGTTATTGTAAAATTTATAATTTCCAATTAAAATTGTGTAAACTGTAAGTTGATATTTTGTTTAAATATACCATAAAAACTAATTTTCTCCTAGCTATATTGCAAATAACTCAAAACATACAACCTTTTAATAGTTAAACGGGAAAAATAATTAACACGGAGGGTGTAAAATGGTTGTTAGGCGAGTTACAACCTTTTTCTATGAATACTCATGTTTAATCTCAAGGTTGTATCTCAATCAAAATCAAGATTCTTAATAGCTAATAAAATTACGAAGCATACATCTCACAGTAATCCCTTATTATGTTATAAATATCATATCGCATTAGTGTAAAAGGGTTTAATCATTTCGCTATAAATTTTTAAAAATTCATGTTTTTGTTTTTTGCCTCTCCTGTAAAATCGCTAAAAATGAGTTACAACCTTGTTCGATGGGGGTGTCGATATTTCAGCATATTTTTTTACATGACTTTAGGCGCCTGCCGTTATTAGGGGAGCCGTTGGAGCCGTTACGCTGTGCGGTATTCTTTGCGCTATTTTCTTTTCAGGTTATGTTTGTTGTTTGTCTTTCATTTAAACCAAGTTTATTTGTAATAATTTTCTAAAATGAGTACCTCAGGCCTCAGACAGTAGCAAACCAATCAGATTTAAGTCTGATGACGATTTGTGTTTATTAAAATAAGTTTTAGGTCAAAATCAATTGACCTATCCAGAAAATTAGACGTTAGTTCAGGAAAACATGAAGAGTACAACTGGAAAAACTTTTATTTTAAAAACACTCAAGGATCATTAGTTTCTATTGCTCGATATTTGGAAGAAAATTCAAACCGTCCTTCCATTTAAATCAAATTCTTTATTTTGAGCATGTAATAGGTACCTATATGTTCATCTCCCAGAATGTTATGAAAGATGATATACTCGATGTCTTCATCATTAGCATTGGCCAAAATGAGAGCTTCTAAATCTTCATCCAAAATTGCATACAAATTAGACAAACAACTAATCTTAATCGAGTCGTAAAAATACCGCAACCACAATGTTGAGCAATATCTGTATTTATGACACGTCTGAGAAATGTCAATTCTGTCAAAATAGCGCGGTGTAAAAAGAGCAACGTAGGCTGTGTTAAATTTGCAATAACTCTCTAACGATATTTTTAAATGGTCTGTTTTCTTTTTAAACTTACCAGTTTTTTTGAATAGCATACTTTAAAACCTTTCTTAATGTTTTTATGATTTTTCTTCATGCTGTAGCTAAACATCTAAATACAGATGAATTAACATATGAGATTTTAATTAAGGAATAATAAATAATTTGAACGTTTCAAATGTTCCAAAGACAGTGGAAGAGAAAAGAAATATGCTTAGTGGACTTTTCAAGATCCTGGTTATTGAAGTTTTTCGGATATTTATATCTCCTTGTCATTTGATATCGATTACCAGCAAACTTTAACTATCTATTCTGATCTTTTAGGTCGCATATCTGAGTATTCAGGTACAAAATCAGATAGTAGATTCATAGCTTATACATAGTTCGCGTTTAACTCATTTGTGTGGTAGAATCTTCCTTCTGTCACCAATTTCTGTAGACGAAGAAAAATTTGAAGGAAGCTATCCGTTTTGATATAGGCTACTTTGTCTGATATTGTAGACCGACCTGATATTGTAGACCAACTTGTTGCTTCTAGTCCTGATAGAGTAAACCTTAATTACTCTCAATCTTCAATATCACCTGTTAAGTCCGTTCCTGTTTATAAACAGGGCCTTAATAAATTCGATGGTAAAGAACCTCTAATCCAATTCCATAATGGAAAACAGATTCTACAATCGCACTTCACCTTCTAGATTCTAGATCATAATCATTCTTTCAATGGCCAATTTCAAATTCTCCATATTCAAAATAAAAGCCTTAAGCCATCTTCATTAGAATCTGTAGAAATTAATAAATTAAAAAATACACGTATAATAATTATGAATGCCCAAGTTGGGAAAAACTTCCAACAAGTAACAGTCAAATCCATCCAAGAAAGGAGGCCCAATGCATGGAGAGAGTGTGTGAATGTGTAAAGATAAAGGAGACATTCTCCTGAATATCATAGTCCATTAGAGTCCTCTGTAAGAACCAAAGAGGGATAAGGTTAATGTCGCAAATGAAAATTTGTGAGAGAATTGTAGAACAAAGGTTAAGGATAGAGACATCGATATGAGAACAGTTTGGGCTTATGCCTGGGAGGAGGACAAGAGATGCCTTGTTTGCTGAACGACAGTTAATAGAGACATACGGCAAGAAGAAAAGGGGAATAGAGGTAAGAGGGAAGAGATACCACACATTTAATATTTATGGCGTACGACACAAATTCTAAACAAGAGTTATGGAGATGTATTAGAGAGAAATGGGTTCCTGAGAAGTACGTAAGGCTTGTGAAGGAGATATATTAGGGAGCGTACATCAAAGTAAGGACTTGTGTCAGATTTATTGAAGCTTTCCAGTGACGGTTGTTTTGCATCAAGGCAAGGCTCTTCACTGAGTTTCTACCTGGTTAATCTTGTTATGAATATACTGACAGAGAATGTAAGGGAGGAATATCCTTGGTCAATCCTCTTTGACCGGGCTCTTTGCTCGGACCTTTGAAAGAGGCGAGGTGACTAGAGTCTCAAAAAAGATTCAAGAACAAAGACTGCAATGGTTTGGTCACATATTAGATGTAGAAATGAAAACTATGTAAGGCAAAAGATAGAGCTGTAGAGAGGTAGTGGAAAGCGAGTAAAAGATGGAAGGACTGTATACCAGGGGACTTGAGGGAGAAAGGTGTACCTAGATGAAGAAGATACGATATACAGAAATGAGCGGCGAAGAAGTGTAAGGAACAACAAACCCTGGAAAGGGAAAAGCTGAGGAGGAGGAAGAGGAAGATATTTAATATGTGACATGTACGATAATGACAGTTTGGTATGTAAAAACATATTTAATCAAGTCACAACATCAGTAAAAATAAAATAAGAGAAAGAGAAAGATCTATTTATTTTTAAAAAAGGTAACAAATCTTTACGCCTACTTCAACATATATATTCCGTATTATTACCGAACATTAAAAGCTATTATGACTGTCTTTAACACCTATGGTCAAGCCTCATAACTTCTTAATGGCCTAAACAAAAATTTAACAAGTACAACACTCTTGTGATACCCCACGCGTAGCGTATAAAATTTGAAACGGATAGTAAATCACAAAAAAACTGCTATAAAACCATTAGTAAACATCAAAGGCAGTTAAATTTGTAAAAGACTGTAAATTACTTAGTATACACAAAGAGATTTTGCTCGAAGTATTTATGGTCCATGATCAATAACATTGTTCCAATTGTTAATACTGCTCAGGACTGGAGTAAGACCTAATCGACGATGAGAGTGAAAAAGTTTTTTTAACTGTACGTAATCCATATTACACTGAATTTTGGAAATTTGTACCATTTATATAATTTGAATGTAAAATATTTTTGTAAACTTCGTTCCTAATGTGTCCTTTATTGTAATATGTACTTGGAAAAAGGTCAGGAAAGAAGATTAAAGAGAAAGAGACTTGGTGGTGGTCAAACGAAATACAAGAAAAAATAAAAGAGAAGTGAAAATTATATAACAATTGACAAGAAAATTGGTCGAACACAGATCTTCATAACAACACGGTCGCCAAAAAGGAAGCGAAAGGAGCAGTAGCAAAAGCTAAAGCAGAAGCGTATACAAATCTATACGACCAACTTGATATCAGGGAAGGCGAAACAAAGAGATATAAAATAGCCAAAGAGAGAGCAAAGAACGCAAAAGATTTTAATCAGAATAGATGCTGTATCAGATTAGAAAAAAATAATAAAATACTAATTTACACGAAAAGGATGTCAAAAAGATATAGAAAAGTGCTTTGACAGTTTTTTAAATGAAGAATTTGACAGAAAACTGTTAAGGAAGTTGTTCAGGCACTTAAAAAAATAAAAAAAGGAAAGCAGTTGGACCAGATGATATTCCTGGGACAGTGCGGAGAGCATTAGGATAGACAGGAAAAAATTGGCTAACAGGTTTTTAGAATTATGGAAATTGAACAAATGCCAGACGAATCGAGAAGCAGTATGTTAGTCCTTGTTTAAAAAACAAAGGAGATAGGTATACAACAATGACAAACTACAGGGCCATCAAACTATTTAGTCAGACTATGAAAAGATGGGAGAGAGTAGGTAACTGATAGACGGATATACGTGAAAAAAACAAAATATCCGATAATAAATTGTCATTACATATAATACATCAAAAATTATTATTTATTTCCCATCAAAACTAGTTAATTGCAAAAATGCCACAAGAAAATAGCTTCAGAACAACATATAATACAGTTATATCGATATCGGCAAATTGTCATGGAAGCTACCCACTCCTAAAATTTGGGCACGGTACGATTGTGTTTATTGCTACTGTCTCAACACAACAAACAATGCGGATTTAGAAAAAGGATGTCAGTTACTAACCACATCTTCGTTCTAAAGACAAACACAGATAATGTGTTACGAACATAATGACGGTAAGTTGTCAGAACATTACGAAACAAAACAAGGATTAATAAAACACTGAGATCTCCTGTCTACTCACAAGGAGAAGAACATATAAGACAGTTGATGAAAAAAGACAGGAATAAAGAAACAAATGCTCATATGGTATTCATCGATCTTAAGAAAGCATCTTCTTTAGCCCATTTCTATCCAACTTTGGACATAGGCCTTCCCTAAATCTTTCCATAACTGTCTGTTCTTGGCTGCGGTTTTCCAGCGAGTTCCCGCAGCTTTCACAATATCGGCCTTCCATCGCATCTGAGGTCTTCCTCTTCCTCCTCTTCTCGTCTACGGTCTCCAGTTTTGTGTTTCAACATTCCATCTTTTATCTTCCTGTCTCGCATTGTGACCCGCAAATCTCCACTTTAACCCTGTTATACAGGGTGGGGCATTAGTGTGACAAAGTCCAATTACTCGTTTGTCGTAAGAGATACGAAAAAAAGTTATTTAGGTAAAAGTTGGGGCACACATAGTACCATAATTTAAAAATATTTTCAAATATACAGGGTCGTCCGTATTGACAGGGTGACACAAACTTATGTTTTTTTTAATGGAACACCCTGTATATTTTTACATTTTTGGATTCTCCTCGATGTTTCCTTTCTTAAAATATAGGTTTTGTAATATTATACGAGGTAGTTTAAGAGTTAATTACGTTTTTTTGTTAATTTCGTAGCAAAATCTACACCCTGTAGAATTTTAATGATTTGACATCAAATTTTTATTTTATGTTCAAACGATTTTTAATATAGTCTACTACTGTTAATCATTAATAGTATACCGAAATGTTTAATTTTAGTATACAGGGTGGGTCGAAACTCGGAATGAGTATTTTCTGAGTTTTCTTAAATGGAACACCCTGTATTTTAGTATTGCAATGAAATTATATTTTATGGTACTATTTTATTTCTTAAGCATTCCCTATACCTAAGTGCTTTAATTTGTAAGTTATTCGTCATTCTTTAAGCAAACATTAATTGCAACAAAAATTACGTAAAATTTCATTAGGTAGCCGTGAAAATATCCAAACAAAAGTAATTTTTCGAAAAAAAAATACATAATAATCTAGCCTGATCCTTAATTTATTAATATTGGATGAGATATCCAAATACATTAGTAGTTAAGGTTGTTGGTGCTTAAAATATGAATCAAACATACAAAATTCTGCCTAGTTGGCTATGACACAAAATTTGCTTAAACATTTGACATTATACTATTTATATAGTTTCAGTTGATTTGATACCATTACTAATATTAATTTTTCTAATGAGGAACGGATTAAAATGGCTTTGTGCTAGGAGAGTATAACAAAAATGAGCTACTAGCAATAAAAATTTATCATCAGCAGTTCCCTGATAGACGACAACCAAAAAGAGAAACTTTTAAAAGTATACTAAAACGGTTTCAACAGACTAGATACTTAGATTGTAAGTACGATTGTACTAATATGCAGATCCTCAGTGACACTAAGGATTACATATAATTGCTGTTTTCTTTACTTACAATAGTTTTTATTCGAGCAGATTTATCATAATCTAAGTGATCAGTCCGTTGAAACCGTTCTAGTATATTTTTAGACGTTTCTCTTCTTAGTTGTCGTCTATCAGTTAATTTCTAATGAAAAATTCTTATTGCTAGTAGCACATTTTTGTTATATTCCACGAGCACCAAAATCTTATTAGTCAGTTTCTCATAAGAAAAATACATATTAGTAATGGTAACAAAGCAACTGGATCTATTAAAATAGTATAATGTCAAATTTTTAAGGAAATTTAGTGTCATAGCCGACGAGGTAGAATATTGTATGTTTTTATTAATATTTTGCGCACCAACAAACTTAACCACGAATTTATTTGGATATTTCATCCAATAGTAATAAATTAAGGATCAGACTAGATTATGATGTATTTTCTTTTCCAAAAATTATTTCTGATTAAATATTTTCACAGCCACCTAATAAAATTTCACGTAATTTTTCTTACGATTAATGTTTGGCTTAAAGAATCACGAATAACTTACAAATTAAAGCACTTAGGTATAGGGAATGCTTAAGAAATAAAAAAGTACCATAAAATATCATTTCATTACAATACTTAAATACAGGGTGTTCTATTTAAGAAAACTCAGAAAATACTCATTCCGAGTTTCGACCCACCCTGTATATTAAAATTAAACATTTCGCTATACTGTTAATGTTTAACAATAGTAGACTATATTAAAAATCGTTTGAACAAAAAATAAAAATTTGGTGTCAAATCACTAAAATTCTACAGGGTGTAGATTTTTCTACGAAATTAACAAAAAAACATAATTAACTTTTAAACTACCCCGTATAATATTACAAAACCATATATTTTAAGAAAGGAAACATCGAGGAGAATCTAAAAATGTAAAAATATACAGGGTGTTCCATTAAAAAAAACATAAGTTTGTGTCACCCTGTCAATACAGACGACCCTGTATATTTGAAAATATTTTTAAATTATGGTACTATGTGTGCCCCAACTTTTACCTAAATAACTTTTTTTCGTATCTCTTACGACAAACGAGTAATTGGACTTTGTCACACTAGTGCCCCACCCTGTATGTTCAGTTACATTTTTTACTTTTGTTTTCTCTCTTAAATATCCATTTGTATGATTGTCTGTCTTGCAGTTTTATACCTAACATGGATCTTTCCATTTTTCTATTTTCTGTTATTTCTATTTTGTTTATATTTTCCTTTGTTAATGTCCATGTTTCTGAGCCATACGTCAGAACAGGAAAGATGAACTGGTCAAATACACGGGTTTTTAGGTACTGTTGTATCTTTGTGCTTTTTAGTATCTATCTTTACTTTCCAAACGCTGCTCACGCCAATCTGATTCTTCTTTGTACTTCAATTGTTTAATTCTCTTTATTAGCTTTGATTATTTGACCTAGGTATATGTATTATTGTGTTTCAATTTATCAATCAAAGATAGAATAAAAATTTTAATTTTTTTAATATAACGCTTTCACATAAATTTGATACACCCTGTATATTGATTTGTAAATATTTATTAGAAGTTAGCTTTCAACGCAAAGTGGTTTCTCCTTAATGAATTTTTCCATGAAGAATATTAAAAACATTTTTGTAAATAAAAGTGAAGTGAAAGTTATTTAGGATTAGTATTTTAAACTGATTGTTTATTAAGGGAAATATAGAAGCCATAGGTAATTAGTTCTTAGAAAATTAAGGTAAAGAAAGTTTGGAATTTTAACTTTTTGTTTAACCCCGAGTAAATTTTGTGGAATTTCCCGAAAGTAATTAGTATGATGGTAGGAATATTTTTGTAAGTATGAGTGCGTGTTTCGAATGAAAAAAAAGAAGGGGGAAGAAGAAATGTCTCTGATTGGTTTGGCAATTTGGAATGGGAAGGAGAGAAGGTTCAATTTTCAGATAGTTTTGGAAAGAAGGATTATTGTGTTACCGGCAGCCGAGAGGAGCAGTCAAAAGTTTTCGTGAGTAGTTCAGAAGCAAGTACTAGTGGTTGTGTTTGATAAGTGAGAGTAGCTGAAAAGTGGAACGAGAGACAAATCAAATTGAGAAGAAATACCTCTTTGATTCTGTAAAGTCCAAGAGAGTAAGTTACAAGAATTATCGTTATTTAAATTATTTTGTGACACCAAGTAAAAAAGATACTTGGGTCTCAGGAGATTATTGTTGAGAGAGAGAGAGAGAGAGAGAGAGAGAGAGAGAGAGAGAGAGAGAGAGAGAGAGAGAGAGAGAGGAGAGAGATTTGGAGTTTATTGAACGAGTCCTGGTCAAAGAAAGCCTGGCTTGTGTTTTGGAGAAATAGTTGCTGGTATCCTGCTGGATTGTTTGCTGAGAACGGAGAGGGCTTTGATTGGTAGCCTAACATAATCAACAAGGAGGAGCTGTTTGGGTCAAGAGGAGACATCATTTTGTGTGAATCAAAAAGGTCAGTCAATAACCTATGTGATAGATTTTTTTTATAATTAGAAGTTAATTTTTTACGTAAAAGCATATGAATTTAAGATTCCAACATTTCAAAAATTTAATAGGAAGTATAAGTAATTTTGCGAATACCAAATTTGTTTGTTTAGCTGGGTTTATTAATGGTATCAAAAACAAAGCGATAAATATTTGTTTGAATTAGATTAATTTATATGGTAAAAGTTTCTTTTGGACAGTTATGCCCACAGAATTTAATTGATAAATTTACAGAACATTGCTTTTGATAATAATAAAGGTAATTGTATGTTTTTATTTATGATTTTTCTATTTATTTGCTTTTCCTATTTTATCCCGATAAGGATCAACTAAGAGATACTGAAACCACGAGAGAAGATAAGTATAACATAAGATAATTTAGACATTTTTTTTTATATTATAAAAAGGCACCCTGAGATTCTTTCTTAATTTTTATGTATGATTTGCGTTAATTAAATAATTGATCAAGTCAATAATAATTAATATAAAAGTAATAGAAAGCAGATCATAACAGTATATATTCGTCAACAACCTCAATATTTACGTTATTTATATTTATATTAATTTATTCTGTTATATTTTTAAACCCATCTTCTCTAATGCTTGTGGTAATGCTTCTTGGTTAGTTGTAATAAGAACAACATCATCGCAATATCTGAGATGATTGAGAAAGCATATGATAGACTTACTCGAGAGATTCTGTGGTGGGCACTCAATAAGAAAGGAGGCCCTTAAAATAATGTTAGGTTACGTGTGGGAGAGACTGATAAATTTCATAGAAAAGTAGGATTGTACCAAGGCTCGGTGATTAGTCCTAATTTATTCTCATTAGTTTTGGATCTCATCAGATAACAATGAAACTACAGGATAACATTCTCTAGTGCTTAAAGTATGTTAATGATGTGGTGTTGGTTGGAAATAGTGAAGGCGACTTAGAACAAAAATTGTAATAGTGGAGACAAACTCTTGAGGAAAAAGATTTAAAACTTAGCGGGACAAAGACAGAGTATTTGAAATGCTCATTTAAAGATAGAGTTACTACAAATAAAATGATATCTTTGTATGGTGAAATACTTGTGAAAAGTAATAGTTTTAAGTCCCTCGGATCGGTATTACAGAGTAATATGGAAATAGACGGAGATGCATGCAGTAGAATTAGGGTTGGATGGATGAATTGGAAGGAAGCGAGTGGTGTTTTATAAAAAATCCACAAGGAACAGAAATTGTTTTTCCTGTAGTTGGCTGTATACTATCAATCACAAAAATTGGAAAATAGTTATTTATGAAACAGTTCGTGAAGTGTGCTTTTTGCGAACGCACGCGATATTTAGAGCTCGAGCGACAGCGGGGCGAGTGCTATACATCGCGTAAGTTCGCAAAAAGTACTTCTACAGTTTCATACAATATTTTATCTACGATAAACAAATAAAAAAACTGTAACTCTTCGTCACTGGAATTCATTTCTATTCTACAATTTTTACAACTTTGACATTTAAAAATTTTAACTTCTTTCAAACCACAAAACTGTCAAAACTTTTGTTGTAATTTATTGCTCAAATGTCATCACCATGACAACGCAAGTTAAGGATATTTGATTATAACGACAGAGATAGCTATACAGTGCATGTCTATTCTTAATTCAGATATACTTTCCAGTTTACCTCACCTTTGCAGTGTACGTCAACTTAACAAGAAAAGTTAGGTTATGTAGAGATGTTGGTGATGGACATAAATATGCAGCATATTGTTTTATTTTATTTATTATTGTTTTGTTAATTCTTTTTATTTTTGATTAAAGTTCTGTGTTAAAGGTTTTGACTGAATTTTTATGTTTTATAATGTTAATCAAAATTAATTGATAAACCAATGATATAAATTCAGATTAAAACAAGACATAAGTATGAAATGAAAGTGTGCGAAAAAGTAAACCCCATTTAAAATACATTGTTACTTCACGCACATTTTAAATCCTTCACGCACTGCTATCTATAATGACAGTTTTCACAAACTAAAAACTTTTGCATATGAGATAGAGTAGATAAAATCATTTGTAAAAGGTATAAAATTTTTATTAAAATCCCTTTAGGGCTACATCACAACAAAACGTTTTCGATTTTATAAAAAAAAAGTTGCCATTAAGTCATTGGAATGTAAACAACTCAATTTGCATCCCACGTGTTGGGAAATGCAATACATTACCTTAGGGCATTATCCTAGTTGCCATGTGACCATAGGGGTCATTCCATTTCAAATCACTCAATTTTGGAGCAAAAAAAATTTTGGACCTCCGATTTGTCTGAAAATTGGTATATAGCTTCTGCGGGACGTAAAAATAAGATATTTAAGGTCAAAAAATCTTCTTCTTCTTTTTTTCTCAAAATGTTATTTTATGCGATTTTACAGTGATTTGGTGTTTATTTATAGAAATTTTCATTTTCTATCGTAAAGTATCAATGAAAAACATATATTTTAATAGAAGGGACTCAAAAATATCATTATATGGCATTATAACAAGTTACTTTGATTCAAAACAAGCTTTTGATCAAATTTTATAGTGTAGAAAACGTTAAAATACCGTTTTTACATTTTTCTCCATTCCTAAAATACATCATAATCGATTTGGCTGAAAATTTGCCCACAGATAGACAAAACATAGGACTTTAAGTGGTGAAAAGTATTTGAATTATATTACAATACCAAAAAAGTTACATGCAATATTATAGTCAAAAATATAGGCGTCTACTGTAAGTAAAATTAACTCGAAAATATCGACCTCACCACAAAAATTGTTAAAAAGAAATTGTAATAATTGTAAATACGATTTATTTGGAACAATTTCAGTTCCTACCATTTTTGTCGAAAAGTTAAAAATGGCGGAGATATTGAGCAAAACAGGTTCTCCTTTAAAATCAAGATGGCGGCTAACGTAACGGAGGAATTCATTCGTGATTTTAAATTTAGGCTACTATTGACTCCCCTAAAGATCAGAACAATGAATTTTTGGCATCTCGGCATTCAAGGTCAAATGCTATCCCGACTGGACTAATATATATTTTTGGGTCTGATATTACTGCATGTAACTTTTTTGGTATTGTAATATAATTCAAATCCTTCTAACCACTTAAAGTCCTATCTTTTGGCTATCTGTGGGGAAATTTTCAGCCAAATCGATGGTGATGTATTTTGGGAATGGAGGAAAATGTAAAAAACGGTATTTTAACGTTTTTTACACTATTAAATTTGATCAAAAACTTGTTTTGCTTCAAAATAACTTGTTATAATGCCATATAATGACATTTTTGAGTCCTTTCTATTAAAATATTATGTTTTTCATTGATACTTTACGACAGAAAATGCAAATTTGTTTAAATTAACACCAAATCACTGTAAAATCGCATAAAATAACATTTTGAGAAAAAAAAAAAAAGAAGAAGAAGATTTTTTGACCTTAAATATCTTATATTTACGTCCCGCAGCAGCTATATACCAATTTTCAGACAAATCAGAGATCCAAAATTTTTTGCCCGAGTGATTTGACATGGAATGTACCTAAGGCATTTTATTAAAGTGTGCACTTTAAATGCATCCATGTTATATTTAAAGGGTTTTTACCCGAATATTTTTCTTTGGTGGCTCAGCTAGCATCCAGTCTATCTAACACTGATGATGATTTTTTTTATAAAATCGAAAACGTTTTGTTGTGATGTAGCCCTTTAAAGGGATTTAAAAAATTGTATACCTTTTTTATACAAAGGATTTTTCCCAATTTTTGTATTTTATAGTTTTTACAAAGTCACAAGAAAAGCAACTTTCGTTTCTTCTTTCATTCTTTTGAGGATCTCCTCATTTGTGAATAAGTCAGTCCACGGGATCTTATTTATTCTCCGATATAAACACATCTATAATGTAGCGTTCTTGCCTTTATAGCAATAGATCTAACACTAACAGAAACATTTTCAAATAAAAATTTCATATTTATCTATAAATATATTACTTATATAATATATCAATAATTACCAAAACAGAAAAAAATTGTATGAATTCTCATTATTAGAGAAAAAAGAAAACAACCAACTCCGCCTCTGTATTGGTCATTCACTTGTTAAAAATTGTTGACAATTTTTGGCCAGAGTATGGTTTGCATTTTCATGGTTTGATGTGCTTTGAATGGTAGAATTATGAGGTTGTGTCATTTGGGTTCGTGTTTGTGCTTTTCTTTTAATAGATCATCCCGAGGTTAATTATTACTTCCCGAAATAATATTGTTGTTTTGTTTGCACAAAGCGCACATGTTTTTGGGTTTCTCGAAAACCAAAGCAACACAAGAATTTGGACCACCAACGGGCTGAAATTCGAACCTTATTTTCGATGCAAAAATGTTGCTTTTGTAGGCTGGTAGTGGGTTGGTGTAGGGTTTTCAAAATTAGTTATAATAATTATTGTGGTCGAATAAAACACAAAAACAATTTTTCAAATCAGAAAGTCGTCTGGATTCCGTCTTGTATGATTTCATAATAAAGTTAAAGGTTAAAGGAGACTTTGAAATCTAAAGTTAGATTATAAGCCTTCATTTCATAATCAATTTAAAGGATCATTTTTATTAAAAGCTCTCTTTAATCTTAAAGTGAAGATTTCATTACTTTAAAGTTGCTTAAGATTACATTAAAGGGAACATAACTTATTGTTGGGATTGGGATATTCAACATTCTTGTATCTAACTTTTAAATTAACGGCTAATAATATTAATATATTACCTTTAAACATATTTGTACTTTAAAAGCGTAATTATGCAAAACTTTAAAACTTCTAGTTCAAGTTCATCTGATGAAGATCATTTTAGTTAGATTAAGTTAGGCTGCACCTACATTGGATCCGTATTTCTCCGATCTGACCTGATCCGATCCGATCCTATCCGATGCGACGTCAGACATGAGAAAACTCAGAAAAACCACAGGAGGTACGTTCAGAGACCGAGTAAGGAGTGACAAGCCCTTTGAAGTTACAAAATGAAAATCGATTTTTTTTTCATATATCGAAAACTCTCAGAGATTTTTTATTGAAAATGGACATGTGGCATTTTTATGGCAGCAACATGTTAAAAAAAATTAAAGTGAAATTTGTGCAGCCATAAAAATTTTATGGGGTTTTGTTCCCTTAAACCCCCCCAAACTTTTGTGTACGTTCCAATTGAATTATTATTTTGGCACCATTAGTTAAACACAATGTTTCTAAAACTTTTTTGCCTCTTATTACTTTTTCGATAAGTCAGTGTTTATCGAGATATTTTGAATATTTGTCGAATCCACCAGATATTTTTATATGGTTAAGTACGGTTATAGAGACCTGTACTGTTAATAATCTGAAAATTTATTTATAATTTACATTTTAGGTATATTTTGAAAAAGAAGCTACATCTCGATAAAAGGTGACTTATAAAAAAAGACTAAGAGGCAAAAGTCTTAAAAACACTGTGTTTAACTAATGGTACCACAATAATAGTTTAATTGGAACGTACACAAACATTTGGGGGGTTTAAAGGAACAAAACCCCCATAAAATGTTTACGTAAATATATTGAAAAAGAAGCCGCATTTCGAGAAAAACTGGCTTATCGAAAAAATACTAGGAGGCAAAAACGTTTTAAAAATGTTGTGTTTAACTAATGGTACCACAATAATGAATTAATTGGAACGTACACAAAAGTTTGGGGGGGTTGAAGGGAACAAAATCCCCATAAATTTTTTAAGGGGTGGGCAAATTTCACTATCATTTTGTTTTAAGATGTTCCTGCCATAAGAATGATACATGTCCATTTTCAATAAAAAATCTCTAATAGTTTTCGATATATTGAAAAAATGGATTTTCATTTTGTAACTTCAAAGGGCTGTAACTTTTTTTATGAGCACATTTTTTGTACTAAGGCAGTGGTTTCCAACCTTTTTGTACTTGCGCCCCCTTTTAAAAAGAAAAAATTGTTGCGCCCCCTTAATTTTTCAAACAATCTAATTTCTTAAATACTCAACTGATATTGTAATTTATTTAATGGGCTACAAAATAATATAAAATATCATATAAAAATATACATAAAAAATAATTATTTATTATAAAAAATATTAATTTTAAATGTAATAAAAACAAATCTTACAAAAATACAAAAAAATAATATATAATTAATACAACATTATAAAAATTTAATGCGACGATTGAGCTTGTTTTTCAGCACACATTTTCTCAAACCGTGGAATCATTGTTTAAGACAGCTACTGTAAAAAAATCAGTTTCACATAGGTAAGATGTTACAAATGTCAATAAAATTTCTAAAACTTTGTCAAAGTAGGAAAATCGTCCTTTACTCGTAGCCAAAACGAGTATATTTGCGAATATATATGCGGATGATGCGGAAGATGAGGATGACCTACAAAGAGAACTTTATCGATTCTACCAACCATGTCAACGACTCAACATGAGCATATCCACGCAGAGAACAAAATGCATTGCCATTGCGAAAGATCCAATTGTATGCAAGCTCGTTGTAGATGGGAAACCCATAGAACAGCTAAACCAGTTCAAATATCTAGATGTAGACTAATCAAGTTATCATGAGACCTAAGAAGACAAATAAACAAGGCCGCAGTCATGTCCGGATGTTTGAGAGATGTGATCTGGAATAACCCATATATGAGAATGGACAGCAAAGTTAGAATTTATAAAACTTGCATCTGACCTGTTATGACCTGTTATGCTAAGAGCCATATCAGGGAAGACAAGAAGGGATATAATACGGAGCAACATCATCAGGGAACAATGTGGCGTGCAAGATGTAGCAAGATGGAGTAGACAAAGACGAAGAGAATGGTTCAGTCATGTAAAAAGAATGGAGGAGCACAGACTACCAAGAATTGCGCTAGAAGGAAAACCAGCTGGCAAGCGTCCACCGGAGAGACCACCAAAAGGTATGGGGAGTACCGGGGAGACCACCGGGAGGGATATCTGGCAGTCTACCTCTCAAGAAATATTTCAACGTCGGAATTAACAGATCGACATATCTACAACAAGCATAAGAAGAAGAAGAAGATTTGGCGCTCGGCTCCAAACGCGAAAGCGAGATGTTTTTGTTCCAGCAAGAGTTTGGATGGATGTTTTAGCATTACCAGAAAAATTCTCGGCGAGGATTGTGGATTACGTATACATTTTTTGCAGATTCATTTTTTTGACACCTATTCGACTTTTGGACATCCTGGCTATTAGTGCACCCTATGTAACGCACAGCTGAATCTTATGTTTGTGCGTCACAGTGTTACCATGCCATTTCTTTCATAATTTCAATCAATGTTAAATGTACCTACAAGAATAATAGAATAAGAACGTTTACTTATCCGTCATTATACTAGGTAGAATGACAAATGAGGTGTCAAATGAAAGCTTATAATCCAAGGATAGTACAAAAGATGAGAAATTAGACCTGGATTGTCTGTCCCTCAAAAAATAAGCGTTATATTGGGAATTTCTAATGTCGACAATAAAAGTTGCACTATTTTTTTTTCTATACAACATTTTGATCTAAAACTTACCAGAAAACTTCTTTGTACTCTCTACTTTCAAATAAATGTGATTAAGAAGCTAAATTTTAAACTTCGTCACACAACTTTTGCGATTAAACTTTGCAATGCACAAATCCGCACCGTTTTCTTTGAAAAATTCATAACCTTTATCATGATAAGAATAAAAACTTGGAGCAGGTACCTTTGTCTTCAGAAATGTTAGAGATATATACTGTAAAAATTTTAGAAAAAAATATTAAAATGGAACAGAGTTGTATCGAGGTAAACGCAAAAAACGTGGTTTCATATTTTTTTTATTTTTAGGTTAAAATTGCGATTTTGACAATGTTCCCCCACATAAAATTCAAAATAAACCTCATTTTAGTTTTCAGCACCCTCGAAAATATAACGTATGAATAAAATTAGCCATTCGCCCCTCCGTGGTCAGTATCTCGAAAACTAAGTGCTTTTTGAGGGTGTCCCGCTCGTGTATAATATCACAAAAAATTGTAACGTGATAGTATGAAAAAATAGAGGATACGGCAACGGTGTTACAAGTGATGGTCGGATCAAATGCCAAAATCTACACAGACATATTATTAGGGTGCACTAATATCCAAGATGTCCCGACTTTTTTGGTTTGTATTCGAAAATATTTTGGAAACAGCTGCATGCCCCCCTTGCAACTGTCTCGCGCACCCCTAGGGGGGCGCGCCCCACAGGTTGGAAACCACTGTACTAAGGTAAGTTAGGTTGAATCGATCTTTTTTGGACCGCAGAATGTGTGGTATAATATATGACCAATCTTTTCGGGACACCCTGTATATATTTGTCTACATTACGTTGACAGTTACATTAGTATGTAACTAATCTTCCGTTTCTTAATTTATTAATCCAAAGTGTTCTCTTTCCACGCCGGCTCTCTTAAGGACGTCATCGTTTCGAACTCTATCCACCCACGGTATGCGCATCATTCTTCTCATCAATGACCACATTTCAAATGCTTCAAGTTTGTAGATTGATGTTCTTTTCGAACTCCACGTTTACATGCCACTTAATTATTAACTCGCATTAATAATTAATGGAATAATGAACAGAAAAACATGTTTTCTTGTATATTAGATCTTTCCCCATGGGACTTGACAGCTAAAAATTGTGACCTATTCAGTACATGACGAATAGGACAAATAGTGTCATCGTTACTTGGCGGTTCATATAAAAATTTGCATTTTACACAATCGATTTTTAACAAAACTGCATTTGCGAATTCGAAGAACATTTTTGTATGGACGGGTGAGTACATTTTTCGATATATATCCAGCTACATTTTGATAAAATATTTTATAAATACAAAAATGTATAAAATGATGATGATATTTTTAGAGTAAAAATAATATACCAATTGTGCAATCAAATAAAGTTATTAAACCCAGCTATTTCCGTCATCCGTTGGACAAAAATATTTTTACAAACAATACTAGGAAATATTATTTTTTAACTATTTGTTTGAAAAGTTACAATAGTTGTTTTGTTGTAAATAATATATTATATCTCTCGGTTACTTGATTATTTTATCGTAATATATCGATGAAACTTGTTATCATTTGCTATCGACTTTGAAGGTCCTTTGTCTTCTATTCTGTTTTTTAATTGGCATGTCCCACATCTGCTGTATGACTGTATCTATTTTTACTATATCATATCATTTTTCTAAACACACATTTGGCCAAAAAGAAGTTCTTCTTCTTCTTTTTTAACCTTCATCAGTTTGTTAATACGACAATAGCCAACGCTTGAAAACAGGCACAGCACACAAAAAAGAAGAAGATGCTATAAGAAAACAGTTTTATAATGTTTTGAGTGTAGTAATTGTTTTGTAATATTATTCTACTGCGTTTTTACATTTTTAGATAATTTATAGTACCTCTTATACAAAATAATTTGTTGTATTTGTCATCCCACTTAATTTTTTATCAGGTTGGTAGTTTGTTGTCGTTGTCACTGTTGTCAGACGAAAAAAATTTGTAATGCTGTGGAAAAAGTTCTACCTTTAAAGAATATGAAGATGTGTAACAGAAACAACATGATTTAAAAAAAATTGAAACATACCGACGTTTTTTGTACCTAAAAAACACAATACTCGAAACCCTTTTTTATTTTTCGAATCTTGCCATCTATAAAGCAACCCTACATAAAATTATACAACGTTGTAACAATTTCGGTAATTTTACTGACCTAATAGTCATAAAATACAGTTTTTTCCCAGTAAATGAGAGAGTTACCGTTTTTTAAATCTTTTACTCTTTGGTCCTGCCGTTATTTCATTGTCAGTCAGATGCATTTTTGCGGCGTTTTGAATAAGAGCCAGTTGGGCAAAAAATTTTAGTTTAAGGAATGATGGGTATATAAAAATGTACTGATTTATTGCACCACAAAAAATTCTTTTATATTTCTTATTCAGTAAAAATGTTATCCTTTAAAAAATTGTAAATAAGTTATAAAAATCACAGACCAAACTACTGGACAAAATATTTTTACAATCAACATTTTAAGACATGCGATAATTACAAGACCATAAGAAATGAAACACATGCACTTGTCAGAATAATAAAAAATGATCACTGGGCACTGGGCACGATTCTCGAAAGAAATGGAAGATAATTTTTATGATCTGAAAAAAAATATGATGCAAGAACAAAAAATGATGCTAGAACCGGAAACAGCAAAAATTAACACAAATAAAGAAGTTAAAAATACACAGAAAGTTCAAAAACACTTGAAAAACTGAACTACAAAAAAGGTGTAGTTAAAGCTCGAATACCAAACGAATTATTGAAATATTGTGGAGCAGCAATCACACAACAATCAACAACATTAATTAACAAAATTATAGCAAGAATGGAGAAGGACCGAAGTAATTCTACTATTCAAAAAAGGAGATAAGAACAGCCAGAAAGCTACAGGGGTCAAACTTGTTAAATACTAACCTAAAAACTTACTACTAAAATTTTACACCAAAACTAATGACTCAGAGGATAACTTTAGCAGATGAACAATAGAGTTTTCGTACTGAAAGATCGTGTACAGATGCAATATTCGTCATAGAGCAAATTACTGAGAAATCACCAGAGTAGAATAGGCCAGCATTTCTGTGTTTGATTGACTTGAAGGAAGCATTTGACAGAGTAAGACAAAGGTGTAATCCATTTTCTGTTTAATTGAGAAGTTCCCCAAATTATCATAAAACCTATTGAAAACATCTACCAAAAAAATATAATGGAAATCAGAGTAGATCAACAATTTATAGAACCTATAGACATATAGGCAGCGGAATAAGATAGGGTGTCAATAAATTAAGAGGATGTGGTAGTACGCCCGTTGTTACCCCCGATGATGGGGTTGATTTAGTTGAAACACTATTTAGCAAAATATATTTATTTAGAACACTAAATAAGACAGTAACTAGTTGGTGGACAACGTATCTGATCTAACCACGTCGCTGTCTGAATAATGAATAATCCTCTTTCTTTAATTTCTACGTATCTATAAATAAATCCCAATTGTTTGTTATGATTGACTACACCTGAATGTGACCATGAAAATGCTAATAGTAACATAATTGCTGACAAAGGTGTTTTCAAAACGAGTGGCCCACATTGCAAGACCAATTCACTCATTTACGTAATGTAAACAATACATGTAAATAATATTTGTTTGAGACTTTAAAAATTAAATCGATATGAATTACTCCTATTTTTTGGATGCTAATATAAATCCTGTACAAGGATACAAAATGGGAACCAGCTATGGAGACTTAAACAAAGAAGTGAGAGACCAAGTACAGAAAGCAAATAGACCGGCAGGATGCGTTAATAACACTATATGGTGGAACATAATTACAGGAAATACGCTGAGAGATCGAAAGAGGAATGAAGGCATTAGAAGACATACTGGGTTGGGATAAAGTATGGAACCAAGCAAATATCTTTGAAACGAAAAGAACAATATTTATGAAACTTTGCATGCAAGTACAGTGACGCAAAAGGCATCTGTTGCCATATTTTTTGTTACTATTCCACTATACCCCTAACTTATTTAATTTAAATGGGACACCCTGTATATTTTTGCGGATTTTAAAAGAACTTGTTATTTTTAATTCATACATACCAAATTTCGTAGAGAAAATTTGTTAAAAAGTGTCTGTAGATAATTTTTTGTATTAATACAACGTAGTAGGAAATTTCAGAAATTGGGAAATAAAAATTCAGAAGAACAATTATGGGAGTCATGCAAAGAAACATTGGAAAAAGTCCAAGAAGACCATCTAATGGAAAATTAGCGTAGGAATAAGCAACAGTGGATGACAGAAGAGATATTGAATTTAATGGATGCAAGAAGAAAATATAAGAATGCTAATCTGACAGAATACAAAAAGCTAAACAGTATGATTCGAAGAAAAATAAGATCAGCTAAATCAGAGTGGCATAAACAACAATGTAAAGAAATTGAGAACTACGAGCGTATCTATGACGCATTCAATATGCACAAAAAACTGAAAGAAGTTGCAGGACTGAATAAAAAATGTAATCCTCCACTAATCGAAGATAAAAACGGAAAAATTATAATAGATATCGAAGGTCAACTAATACGATGGACAGAATATATAAAGGAATTATTCGATGATGAAAGAAGCGAACTAGAAACGCTAAATGACATAAGCGGTCCTCCAATAACTAAGGAAGAAGTGCAATACGCTATAAAGAACGCAAAAAACGGGAAGGCGATCGGACCAGATGGGATTTACGTAGAAACACTAAAGCTTTTAGGTGTCGAGGGCATTAAGATACTTACGAAATTGTTCAACTTAATCTATGAAAGCGGAAAAATTCCTAAAGATTGGCTTAAATCCTCATTTGTTGTACTACCAAAAAAACACAGAGCCACAAAATGCAGCGACTATCGCACCATCAGCCTAATGAGTCATGTATTGAAAACGTTTCTTAGAATCATTCATCAAAGAACATATAGAAAAATTGAGGAAAGAATCTCAAGTACTCAATTCGGTTTTCGCTGTGGCCTTGGAACGCGTGATGCACTATTCGCAACCCAAGTTTTAATTCAAAGATGCAGAGATGTAAATCATGACGTTTTCATGTGCGCGATTGATTTTGAAAAGGCCTTTGATAAAGTTCGCCATGAAAAAATACTACATATTCTCAAAACTACCGGTCTGGACGGTAGGGACATTAGAATAATCGCAAATTTGTATTGGGGCCAGGCTGCATGTATTAGGGTTGCGAATCAGTGCTCTGAAGAAGTAAAAATCAAGCGCGGAGTTCGACAAGGCTGTATATTGTCACCAATGTTGTTTAATCTTTACGCTGAAACAATCTTAAATGAAGTCTTGGAAAACGCAAAAGAGGGAATACTCATTAATGGTATGCTTATGAACAATATCAGATACGCAGATGACACCTTGTTGCTGACTGGATCAATTGAACATCTTCAAGCGTTATTGAATCGAATGGTGGCATTCTGCGCGATATATGGACTCAAACTCAACGCAAGAAAAACAAAGTTTATGGTTATTAGTAAACAGGCAGCCGTAAATAATAATAACTATAACGTAACAATCGGTAATGACTCAATTGAACGAGTAAGTAATCTTGTATATCTGGGTACTCATATTAATGAAAGCTGGAACCCTAGTACAGAAATAAAAAGTAGAATTGCCAAAGCAAGAACAAGTTTTATGAAATTTAAGAAAATCCTGTGCAGTCATGATCTAAATTTGGAACTTCGCATAAGAATGGTCCGATGTTATATATTCCCAGTACTACTTTACGGGGTTGAAGCATGGACACTGACAGAATCGCTTTTAAAAAACCTAGAAGCATTTGAAATGTGGGTCTACCGCCGTATTCTGAACATCAGTTGGGTAGAAAGAGTCACAAACGAAAGGGTTTTGCAACGTTTGAATAAAAGTTGCGAAGTAGTGAACACGGTTAAAAGGCGCAAATTGGAATACTTTGGTCATATAATGCGTCACCCAGAAAAATATGACACACTTCACCTTGTCATGCAAGGTAAAATAATGGGAAAAAGAAGTGTGAGCCGCCGTACAACTTCTTGGCTTCAAAAACCTACGCCAATGGTTTGGGAAAACTAGCACTGAACTATTTCGTGCGGCTGTAAATAAGACAATGATTGTTAATATGCTGCGCAACATGAGAGCCAATGATCGACAAGCGGTCTCGGCACCTTAAGAAGAAGTAGGAAATAAACGAGTACCATCTATACTGTAGCACAGTATAAAGAGGGACAGTAAAACCACTTCTCTGTCGGCACCTTGATCTCAAGAAGTAATACCGGCAGTACGCAATTAATAATTCACCAGTGGTGGATGCGGGTTATTCCTGCTAAAACCCGTACGTTTCTATGCGACTAGAAATACGAGAGTGGGGCAAAAGCGACTAAGAACATTGCGCGATCGCCATGCGCAACTACAGATTTTACTTCCAATTTTTCGGAGAGTGGTTCTACTGTCACTGTAGACTAAAATTTGTTGTTTACATGCGCTGCATGACTTATTTGAATTTAGTATAGTAGGTAAAACTGTTACTGAACTAATTGACAGAAATAAGGTGTATTAAAAATGGTTCATTTAAGTGAAAAAGATCGTATTGAAATAATGATAATCGGTTATGGTGAATTTTTATTTTTTGGAAGTGAATTTTCCAAATCCATGGATTGGACGTAGAGGATTCATAGAGTGGCCCGATCGTTCCCCGGACCTCAACCCGTTAGAGTTTTTTCTTTGGGTTATCTAAAATTACGTGTTTACGTTAGGCGACCAACATGCTTACAGGATTTGAGACAAAGAATAATAATTGATGAATGTGAACTAATACGTGGAGAAATCTTGCAAAAAGTGACTCACGAATTTATTTATAGGCTTGCACGTTGTCAGGAAGTAAACAGCAAACATTTTCAACATTTGAAATTATTTTTTTTATTTTTAATATCACTGGTCTAACGTAAATAAATTAAACATATTCTTTAACTGTAAAGAGATTTATTTCTTGTTTTAATAGTTTTTTTTTCCAAACTTGGTATGTATGAATTAAAAATAACAAGTTCTTTTAAAATCTGTTAAAATATACAGTAACCGGACGTGGAGTAGTAACAAAAATATGGCATCAGATGCCTTTTGCGTCGCTGTACTAGCATGCAAAGTTTCATAAATATTGTTCTTTTCGTTTCAAAGATATTTGCTTGCTTCCATACTTTATCCCAACTCTGTATAACGTACAGTATATAAAAGTATTTTTTTAATACTTTTTTATGTTGTGTCCTATAAATAATAAAAACGTGGTATTATAAAAAGTTTTTTTTTTATAAAAGTGTAATTATTTTTATTATTAATTTTCCTGGCCTTTTATCATGGGCTCCGGTTTTTGGGCCAGCTGACACGACATTTGTTAATAAACTTTGGAACAACTGACTAAAAATAAAAAAGACAGCCATGCCAAAATTTGACGCCACCTCCCGGACTATAGTGTTGATTGTTGATAACTCAATTTGTGAAAAATTTGCATTTGCGTCAGTGTTTCTTCAAAGGTGCGATATTCTTCTTCCTTCTTTTCTGCTTCCATACTTTATCCCAACTCTGTATAACGTACAGTATATAAAAGTATTTTTTTAATACTTTTTTATATTGTGTCCTATAAATAATAAAAACGTGGTATTATAAAAAGTTCTTTTTTTATAAAAGTGTAATTATTTTTATTATTAATTTTCCTGGCCTTTTCTCATGGGCTCCGGTTTTTGGGCCAGCTGACACGACATTTGTTAATAAACTTTGGAACAACTGACTAAAAATAAAAAAAGACAGCCATGCCAAAATTTGACGCTACCTCCCGGACTATAGTGTTGATTGTTGATAACTCAATTTGTGAAAAATTTGCATTTGCGTCAGTGTTTCTTCAAAGGTGCGATATTCTTCTTCCTTCTTTTCTGCTTCCATACTTTATCCCAACTCTGTATAACGTACAGTATATAAAAGTATTTTTTTAATACTTTTTTATATTGTGTCCTATAAATAATAAAAACGTGGTATTATAAAAAGTTCTTTTTTTATAAAAGTGTAATTATTTTTATTATTAATTTTCCTGGCCTTTTCTCATGGGCTCCGGTTTTTGGGCCAGCTGACACGACATTTGTTAATAAACTTTGGAACAACTGACTAAAAATAAAAAAGACAGCCATGCCAAAATTTGACGCTACCTCCCGGACTATAGTGTTGATTGTTGATAACTCAATTTGTGAAAAATTTGCATTTGCGTCAGTGTTTCTTCAAAGGTGCGATATTCTTCTTCCTTCTTTTCTGCTTCCATACTTTATCCCAACTCTGTATAACGTACAGTATATAAAAGTATTTTTTTAATACTTTTTTATATTGTGTCCTATAAATAATAAAAACGTGGTATTATAAAAAGTTCTTTTTTTATAAAAGTGTAATTATTTTTATTATTAATTTTCCTGGCCTTTTCTCATGGGCTCCGGTTTTTGGGCCAGCTGACACGACATTTGTTAATAAACTTTGGAACAACTGACTAAAAATAAAAAAGACAGCCATGCCAAAATTTGACGCTACCTCCCGGACTATAGTGTTGATTGTTGATAACTCAATTTGTGAAAAATTTGCATTTGCGTCAGTGTTTCTTCAAAGGTGCGATATTCTTCTTCCTTCTTTTCTATTTCTCTTACAGAGATAAGTGTTTCCCACAAAATAAAAATCAATTTAAGTGATAGATATATACTACTTCCTTGCTGACGACTGACATTTTCTTCTCCTTAGTCCATTGTGAGTCCGGCTTTCAGATATCTTCGACGATTCTTTTGATAAAGTATTAAATGATTCCTTTCACACATTCTTAACCAGCACCGTTGGGCTTCCGGTTGATTATGTAAGTGCGCGTATAGTCATCGGGGTATTGAAAAGACCCGCAAATGCGACAATGTGTTTATTTATGGCTACCCTTAATAGCTTTTTGATGTCTTTCAAGACTTCCCAACGGGAGACCATACTTGTAGTCACACACAGAATGCTTATAGTTTGATATTGAGCTGAATTGAGACAGTTAATATAAAATATTATTTGAATGAAGTTTATATGAGGTAATTAATTCAATAATATACCGAAATACGTATTTTTTTACTGGTATACAGGAATAAACAAAAACAAGAGCATGAAAGTGTTAAAAATTCTAAATAGCAAAGCCTGATAATAAATATACCAGCAGGGCCGGAGATAACGGGCCTGCAAGGGATGCACTGCAGGCGGGCGCCCCTGTTTGGGGGCGCCAAAATGAGCTTTTTATCTGCTGGTGCGATACAAAATATTAATTTCAAACAAACCGAAGGGCGCCTATGCTAGTTCTGTAGGCGGGCGCCTTATACCCTAGCGCCGGTACTGTATACCAGATAAAAGACAAAAGTGGAATTACTAAAGATGACAAAAACTACATAATCAATATTATTGAAGATTACTGTACTGAATTATTTTTCTCAATTTTAGGGAACCCCGAAAACAACGATACAGAACGAAAAATACTAAATGTCGGATCTGAAACACTACCAGAAAACAGAAATTACTAATAAGGAAGTTAAAAATGCTTTAAAAGAGATGAAATATGTATGAAATAGCCCTTGGAGACGACGGAATAACAAAAGAGATGACTACAGCCGGAGGATCAGAGGTCAAGCTACTTTGGAGGTTGTTAAAATCTTAATAGACAGGTCCCTCTTTGGGGGTACTATTCCAACCTCTTGGCAAAATGCACAGGTACTTTTACTACACAAGAAAGGAGACAAACCCAAACTCGAAAATTACATACCAACGCATCCATACAAACTGCTAAGAAGTTCGATAGTTACCAGGCTGTTGGACAGCGGGATTTCGCAAAATTTATAGTACTATAGAAAACCTACAGACAATACCGATACTAACGTAAAGTGTAACGAATACAATGAATCCCTTCATTGGACATTTGTGGATTACAATAAGGCATTCGATTGCATAGAACTCTGGGCCGTATTAGAAGGAATGAATAACGCAAGGATTGATTCCAGATATAGAATACTCCTAAATACCTAAAATGATAATGCGACTATGCAACTATGTTAAGGCGACTTGACGAAGATGAAAAAAAGAGAAAACTTGAATAGCTCGAGCATATTATAATAAGAAGTAGATGTAGGAAGAAAAAAGAATTATTCATGGCTCCGAAACTTTCGTCAATGAACTGGCTTATCAACAGATGAATTGTTACATGTTAAGCAAGATCGACAATACTATCGGAAAATTGTCATGAAAGCTACCCACGCCTAAAATTTGGGTACGGTACTCAAAGAAGAAGAAGAAGATGATATCAAAATATCACAATAAACATAAAAAGAAGTGACATCGAAAGTATTGAGGAGTACCTATATACTGCCGTGCTTAGCGAAAACGCCGTATCTGCAAAAATCTGGAAAAATTAGATTTATACATTTTTATAACCCAAATGTGCATATCTATCTTATTTGCTTACTCAAAGTGACGTAAGTTAAGCCAAGATACATTAAACACAACGCATTTTATGCCGTATCTGCAAAAATGTTCATGGATACTTAGAATAAATGCGTCATCTGAAAAATACTTAGAAAAAACGCCGTATTTAAAGGTCACTTGCTGCGTTTATCCTAAGCAGGCACTAGATGCGGCGTTCTGCCTAAGCATTTGACAGATTTTTACAGCATGTGTAAAATTTTTAATAAGGTTAGTTTGTTGCCATTTTTCTACGAGAAGGGTTGTTTGATATAATTTTTTAAATATGTCAAATAGAACAAAGTTAATACTGCAGAAGACTATTTTTTCTTTATCAACAGAAAATCTAAACATATATGTTTGAGTTGTTGGTATTCAAGAAATAATGTGTGGTTCTAAAAATAATGCGGTACTACTAAGTGAGACAAATACTTCCATTAAATGTGGAGATTCCTGAGGTATAGCGGAGTTTCCTCTGTGTATGTACATATTATGTATATTGTTGTTGGTGCGGCATTGTATTATTACGTTACATCAGGCATTTTAAACAGCGCAAATTTTACAAAGTTTGTTCGAAATACGAATTTTGGTACAAAGAATTTTGGTCGCCGTAGGTCGTAGAATTTCCAAATAAAATGTGTTATAAAAGTACATAGTGTAACAAAATAATTATTGACCTACCCTCGTATACCAGCTCCCGTCTCCGGACAGACAGAACACTATCGATGTTTCGAGATACGCCGATGCAGCGCCGATGACGTGCAAGCGGTCACATGGACATAGCTGGAGATATATAGATATTTCTGGAATATCTGTATCGCATATATAAATAGGACATATTTGTAAATAGAGTTAGTCTTAAGCTAAAGTTTGTAAAGTAAACTTGTATAAATAAAAATAAAGTCGTATATAAATTACGAACCGCTAGTTTTATTGTAATTAGAAGTAATTACAGTAAATAACCGCTACAGTGGTGTTAACGGTGTGGAGTGTAAATAAATGAAAAGTGAAAAAAAAGACTTTTGAACTTTATTCGTCGGGAATAATTGAAGTGCGTTGATTGTTCGGTATTCGGAAAGACTTAGACATTTTGAAAAGTACGTGTGTGCCGACCAAAGATGTTGCTACAAGAACTGACCATAAAACAGCTCCGTGAACAATTAGAAGAGTACGAATTAGACAGCAGTGGGTGCAAGATAGTCCTACAAGCACGACTCAAGGATGTCCTCACGAAGAACGGAGATGACCCAGAGACGTTCCACTTCCAGTCAGCAGAACAAGTAATCTTATCGAAATTAAAAACTGTTTCTGAAACGATCAATGAAACTTCTATAAAGAACAACGAGAAACTTGAAGAAGTTAGTAGAAAAAGCGACGAGAAATTCGAGAACGTTGCTAAAAAATTTGACGAGACTTCTCAAGTAATTAAAGAAGTTTGTAGACAGAGCAACGAGAAATTTGAAAGTGTTTCTCAAGTAATTAAAGACGTTTGTAGACAGAACGACGAGAAATTTGAAGAGGTTTCTAGAACATTCGATAAGATACAGAAAAGCGTAGACGACAGTAAAGAAATGTTAGAAGATAAGATCAAACAACTAGAGACTATGGTAACCAATACAAAAGTGCTACCTTCAGTTAATGCAGTAGTTTTGGCCGTAGAAGAGAAGATCAAAGAATTAGAGAGCATGATAACCGATACAAAAGTGCAACCGTCAGTTCATGCAGTAGCTTTAGATCCTGTAGTGAAAGATGAACTACCGAGAGAAGAAATGTCGCATAATATGAGATTCAAATTACCACCATTTGATGGAAAGTCCTCTTGGTCCATATACCTTAAACAATTTGAAGCTATTGCGACCGCCAATCATTGGACCGAACAAGAAAAGGCTGTTTCCTTGACTGCTGCTTTACGAGGTGATGCTGCAGATATATTAAGGTCAATTCCCAAGGGTCAAGAAAATTGTTACCAGACCTTGTTCACTCGTCTAGAAAAACGCTATGGAGATGCCCATCTACAACAAGTATACAAAGCACAACTGCGAAGTAGAAGTCAACGAGCAAGTGAGAATCTGCAAGAATTTGAAGCAGATGTGGCTCGTGTGGTGCGGTTGGCTTATCCGGAGGTGCCAGACAGCGTTTTAGAAGAAATTGCGGTAGATACCTTTGTCAATGGGCTGAAAGATAGTGAACTACAGAAATCTTTACGACTAGCAAGACCGAAAGTTTTAGATGAAGCACTTGCTATTGCCTTGGAACACGAAGCAGCTAGCCAAGCTTCACGAAACAATCGAGTAATAACCGTGGAAAAAGGCGATAAGAGAAAAGATGAACGTTTGGTGGAAATGGTACGGAGGGTGATTCGTGACACGATGCCGAAGAGACGCATGAAGAGGGCTGGAAGAGTTGGTTCAAATACAGATGCTTCCTCGATACGGCCATGCAGTGAAAGTTGTAATCACCGGCTTAAAGTAGATGAACAGCTTTGCCCTGTGAGACGAACTACCGTCGTTAATGAGCAATGGCAGCCACAACAGTTACAAGAAGCCCAAGAAGACGATCCATGTATAAAAAGAGTATTGGATTGGATGCGTCGAGGTGAGAGACCTAGTTGGCAAAACATTAGTGTATGTAGTCCGGAAGTCAAGGCCTACTGGAGCCAATGGAATTGCCTGATACTAAAAGATGATCTTCTGTACAGAACCTTTGAGAACGATGATGGTACAGAATCTAAGCTTCAGTTGATTGTACCTAAAAGTAAAGTGTCAGAAGTATTGCGTCAGTTGCATGACGGTACATCAGGTGGACACTTTGGTATTACGAAGACTCTGCAAAAGGTTCGAGAACGGTTCTATTGGGTGAACTGTAAAGATGATGTAAGAAGATGGTGCCGAAAATGTGAACCGTGTGCATCCGGTAATGGTCCGGTTGGTAAAAAGAGAGCACCCATGAGACAGTACAATGTTGGAAGTCCTATGGAAAGAGTAGCTATCGACATTGCAGGTCCATTTCCAGAAACCGATGCTGGAAATAAATACATCCTGGTAGCCATGGATTATTTTACAAAATGGACTGAGGCCTATGCATTACCAAATCAAGAAGCTGCTACCGTTGCAGAGGTACTTGTTAAAGAATTCTTTAGCCGATTTGGTGTTCCCTTGGAGATCCACTCCGACCAAGGGCGAAACTTTGAGTCAGCTCTTTTCCAAAACGTTTGTAAATTGATTGGTGCCAATAAGACCAGAACAACACCCCTGCATCCTCAATCAGATGGAATGGTCGAGAGGATGAACCGAACGATGGGTAAACACTTGTCCAAAGTTGTATCTGAACATCAGCGAGATTGGGACCAACACATTCATTTATTCCTGATGGCCTACCGCTCGGCCGTGAATGAAACTACAGGTCAAACACCAACCTGCCTGATGTTGGGTCGTGAAGTTCGTTTGCCCTGCGACCTAGAGTTTGGCTGCAGACCTTCCGAGGAATATGTTGCAGGCGAAGAATACGTAGACCGCCTGAAGTTACGAATGAACAACATTCATGAACTTGCCCGACAACACATCCAGATAGCCAGTGACAGAATGAAAGATCAATATGATTCTCGCTGCAAGAATGAAAGCTTCGAAGTAGGTGATCTTGTCTGGCTTTATAATCCACAACGTCGTCGAGGCCTGTGTCCTAAACTGCAAAGACAATGGGAAGGTCCGTATGAAGTTAAGAAGAAAATAAATGACGTAATATACAGAATTAAGAAGTTACCAAACGGTAAACCAAAAGTTATTCACATAAATCGTCTTGCACCATATGCTGGCTCAAATGAAACAGAGGAAGCCCGAGTCCTCCAACAGGAGATGAAAGATGCACCACAGCCAAGTTTTAAGGAATTTATGTCAAATTACGCAGAAAGAAAGAGTGCTAGATTCGGCGTGACCACAGAAGTTCAGCAAGATCTGTTTGGTGTTCCAGAAAACGTCTCTCTAGCCCACTGTGTTGCCCAAGACCTCGAGATGACTAAAGGAATCTCGTCCGTATTCAATAGAAAGTTCGGCCGCCTGGACGAGTTACGAAATCAGCAGCCTAAAATTGGAAGAGTACTGCGATTGGAAGATGGTCCTCGATCTTTGCTGTATATGGTGACCAGGAAGTCTTATACGGACACGCCAAGCTATGAGAACATATGGCGTGCTCTATGTAATTTGAAGAAAATCGTGTGTAATTATGACATCAAAGATTTGGCTTTACCAAAAATAGGCCATGCAGTAGAAAATCTGGATTGGAAGATTGTGAGAAGCATGCTGGAAGTGATCTTCAGAGAAACTGGCGTACGGATTACTGTGTGTTGCATGAACCCGAAGATGTCATACCCTTCAAAGACAGTAGACTGTTACTTCTTTTCTAGGGGTGTATGCAGAGCTGGAGAATCCTGTAGATTCCGCCATCCTGGGCCATCTAGAGTTGCTGATCGGGACGCTCAGATCTTAAGAGGGGAGCAGTGTAACAAAATAATTATTGACCTACCCTCGTATACCAGCTCCCGTCTCCGGACAGACAGAACACTATCGATGTTTCGAGATACGCCGATGCAGCGCCGATGACGTGCAAGCGGTCACATGGACATAGCTGGAGATATATAGATATTTCTGGAATATCTGTATCGCATATATAAATAGGACATATTTGTAAATAGAGTTAGTCTTAAGCTAAAGTTTGTAAAGTAAACTTGTATAAATAAAAATAAAGTCGTATATAAATTACGAACCGCTAGTTTTATTGTAATTAGAAGTAATTACAGTAAATAACCGCTACAATAGTTAAATCAATGTCTAATAATTAATAATTAAAAATAAACTTGATCGAAAATGTTAATCGTTTCTGAAATGTTTTTAATTTTAAAATGCAAGAAACGCCTCTTAGCTGAAAACTTATTAATTCCAAAATTCTTTCCAGCACTTTTTTTGTCCATTTTCATGACACAATTTTATAAAAAAAGAATGTGTGTGTACTTTGTACGCACGTAAGAAGTTATACTTCTATTATATGATTTAAACGAAATTAATATACTTTTTATTTATATTTTGTTTAAATATTAAACTAATTTATACTTACTACTTCTCAAACATTTTTATTAGAACAGTGCCAAAAATTAAAATAATAAAAGAATAAAACACACACAAACACATTAAACAAGCCACAAATGATGTCTGAACATTAATTGTCGAAAATTTTTTTAACTAAATACGTATTTTCTGAAAATACAATTTTATAATAAATATACTTACAATCATAAAATGTATTAAAAAAAAACAAAAAAGAAAGTTTCTATTGGGACTCGAACCAGCGCTGATAAGAGCGGTTGGTATTGGAATTCATTCGCCTTCTCCGCTTAGCCACGAACACTATGTGTCATTATTTACGAAGATCGACTAACTAAACGGATTAAACTTGTGATATTTTGATATTTTGAAAATTGATCAAATTATTTTAATTTTGAATTAAAATGATTTAGAATTGAAAAAATACAACAAAACATGGAGTAAAAAAACAATATATTAGGTGAATATTGATAGAAATTTTGATGGTAATCAAATTATATAAATAAAAGTATTACATACTATGTATTTTGGCAGATCAAATAGGTAGGTTTATACCCATGATACATTAACAATTATTACGTACCTGTTGCTTTTAAAAACTATTTAAAAGTCACTACAATATTATAAACTTTTTTGTTTCTGTCCTCACAACAATAAAACTAATATATTATACATTTGTTTACCTTTACCTTTACCTCCAAACCACAGCTGCCATATCGGATAATTTTTGACATGTCATTTGAACATCCAATCAGAACAAAGTTATAATGCGCATGCACCGGGCTGATAGGTTTTAACGTATAAAATATCACCCTCTATCGCCGGTAAAGAAGTATAACTTCAAAAATGTTTTTTATTCTCCTTTTTCACCGTTATATTGTATTTATTATACAGTAGACTCGACTCCCTCTCTAACGAGAAGTGAAATGGCAGACTAATTACCTCGTTATACGCGGATCTCGTTATATCATACAACAATAATATTGTGCATACATATATAGTTGTCTAAAATATTAACTTTCTATTTCTATAGTGATGCCATTCGGAGCAATATAAGATGCTAAATATTGTTTCCTCGACAATAAAGCTTCGTTATCATAAATTTTAATGTTGGGAATGTATGTATACAGGTAGTTGGGGAATTAACTTATAGCCATAACAGCGCTAAAAATAGATAAATAATAATAAAGATACATATTTTACGATTTCATTTTTCCTCGTTATATCCAAATATGCCTCGTTATAGAAGTGTTCAGTTCAATAGGAATTTCATGGGACATCTAGTGTACCTCGTTATAAGCGAAACCTCGTAATAACCGTGTTCGTTATAGAGAGAGTCTACTGTATTATAAAATAAGAAAATGCTTAGCGCAAAACGCAGTACTGCATTCATCCTAAGGAGGAAGTTAATTTATGTAGTATACTTAGAAAGAACGCAGTAACATGAGTTTTTAGAGTAAATAAAATATATTTTGCCAATCTTATGTATAAATATGAATTATATGATATTTATTATGTACATAAAATAGAAAACCAAAAAAAAATTCTAAGTAGTTTTCAACGGCTAGACATTTAAACAAAAACCTATTTTACTCAAATGTGATCTCTCTGCAGATACGGCGTTTTTCCTAAGGACGGCAGTATACAGAGAGAGTCTGTAATTTGGAATAAATTCAATACCTCAAATACTAATGAATTTATTTGATATTATTTGAATTATTCAATTTACTCCACATTAAAGACATAACTTTGTTATTTTTTGTTATCTTGTAAATGGTACAGAATAAAAATTTGATATTTTGCAGTTATGTAAACCTTTACACACCCTATCAAAATGACAGTGTTGCCATTTAAGAAGATCAACGATGACGTCATATCTCTAAATTGGGACACCCTGTATACATTATTATTGTATGTCAAAAAGGACAATTTGAAATACTAATCGACGGGTCTGAGCAATTTTCAAAAAAACAATTAGTATTTGAAATATTGAATTTACTCCAAATTACAGACTCACTCTGTATACCTAGGTTTCAAACTAGGCAAACCAAATCAAACTGCAGAGATGAGTAGTAGAATTCGAATGACTTGGGTAGCAGTAGAAAGACTCAGTGATGTGTTTAAAAAATGATACCAATAAATCTAAAGAAAAGAATATTCAACATTTGTATTCTACCAGTTATGATCTATGGAATGGAGACCATAGAGCATGACACTTACAGAGTGCAGAACAACACAGAGGGCCATCGAAAGAGCTATGTTAGGAGAACATACACGAAATAAGAACGTGCGAAGCAAGACGAAGGGGGAAGATGTAATTGGAAGAATTGCGCAAATGAAAAGGAGCTGGGTAGGATAAGTGGCACGACAAAACAACTAAAGATGGACGAGAAACATTGCAGATTGGATACTACGCGAGCACAGTCGTAGTAGAGGAAGACCACAAAAACTGTGGTTAGACGACATCAAAGCAAAAGTGGGGAGAAACTGGCACCAAATAGTACAAAACAGGGAAGAGTGGACAACTCTCATAAGGAGGCATTTGTCTAGGAGTGGATGTAAATAGGCTGAAGAAGAAGACTGGTATATTACGCGAAGATAAAACATTCATTATCAATTTTATATTTTGTTCAGAATATAATAAACAAACTGATAGATGTTGGTATTAATTGATAATTAACACTTGCAAGAAGAGGTTCAAAGAGACAAAAACAAAAACCAAATATAAAAGTGAGGTAAATACCATATGTAGGAGTGACTAAAGATCCAATAGAACACTCAACGAAAAAGGTACGTAATATCAATAAAAATGTTAATTCAGACAACAAACGCAATACTTAAAATTTGTCCAATTCTTGGTTTTATTGGAACAACAAAGCGATGTTCATCAATTCATTATGTTCGTTAGTTGATCCAATGTATTACGTTTATTTAATGGATGAACATCCATTTATTAATATTACGAACACTGTTCACTGAGCCAACGAACATTATTCATTGAAACAATAACGTCGTTAATTTATGACCGACGAAGACTATTCTTTGTGTCCATAACAGTGTTATTTCTCCTAATGTATTTCGTTTATTTCTGCAACAATTTCCGTTTATTATTACAATTATTTCCGTTCATTCCGACAATAAGTACGGTTATTCTTACAAGCAATTCTATTCATCCCTACTATGAACGTATTTTATATTGACTATTTCACTAGACTGTTTTTAACTGATTATTTTTTTCACCTGTAAAATTCTGACGTTTTTGCTTTTTCAGTCAATCACCACGCGTCGTTCTAGCCAATCATTGAGTGTAATACTGATAAAACAGCCTCTTCCTTAATAAAACAGTCTCTTCCCTGATAAAACTTAAGGTACCCTAAATTTCACATAATACGTACATACCTTAATTACGAACGACATTGGAAAATCTCATATTAGTTATAAAAATTGTGTTTCTAATAATTGTTCATTTTCGATTTTAACAGTGTTTTATGTATTAACAATATAATAAATAAATTGGTTCATTTTTAAATCCTAAAATAATTTATCTATAACCTACTTAAGACATTGATCCTAGTTGTCTTAAAAATATTTCACACATGCCCGTATTTACTAATAATACATATTGGTTCACAAAATAATCTTTTCAAATACCACTCGTCCTCTAAATTTTGCTTGATAAATTTTTTCGTTTTCATACTTTCGTACTCAAACTTCTTTATTTCGGGTAAAATAACTCAAACAAACCGAAATGGATAAAATCACTCGTCCTTCGGACTCGTGATTTTATCATTCGGTTTGTTTTCGTAATTTTACCAAATAAAGAAGTTTTCATGAAAACAAAAAAATTTATCGATAAAATTTAGAGGACTCGTGGTATTACCACCGAACAACCGTTGTTCGGTGGTATTACCTTTGATAAAACTTCATAGCAACGGATAATTTGCTACTGACAAAACTCCTTAGCGACGTGATTTCTCAGCGACAAAATTATGACAGATCCGTCACGATAGTGTCTGCTCATAACAAATAAATAAAGATTATATTTCGTTGATATGGTGCATTAATTGTCTCGTGAAATAGTCTTGTCGAATATCATTCGAGAGAAAATTATTTACCGGCAATATTTTCTCCTGGTTTCATTCAAGTTCGTTGCCTTTTGGTAATTTTCGCTAATGAAATTTTGACAAAATCACTCGACTGACGTCTCGTGATTTAAGTCAAAATTTAATTCGCGAAAATTGCCAGGCAACAAACTTTCATACCAGTCGAAAATATTGCCGGCAAAATTTTCTCTCTTGTGATATTATATACGATAATTACTGAATGCATTAGCTCAATGTATGATATTAATTGATTAATATTAATTTTGCAAATCCCCTTTTTTGTCCTAAACCTAATGGACTTTACACTGTGTGATTTCTCATATGATTTCACTTATACAGTGCGCTGGAAAAATTGTTGTCCCCTTATTAATTTATTTATTTTTAGCACATAAGCAAAACTCTCGGACAGGTCGATTTTTAAAATAATTAAAGTATATTATAATATCAATGTTTCGAACTTTACGCGATCCCTCTTCAGGTGACAGCCACAACTTTGGATTTTTTAAAATGGGAAAGTACATCATGTGACAGCTCATTTAAAAGCGTTTGAAATAGTGATTCCAAAAATTTGTAACACTTTAATCCTTTTTGAGAGCGCAGGTGCAAAATTTTGATCGAATTCTTTTTAAACGCATTAATTTTTTTTGGAGTCCTGAGAAAACTAATGAGTATTTTGGAAAAATTTAAACGCAGAATAAAACATTACATTATTACCGAGGGCTGTAAGTCCCTTAGAATAAACAAAAAGTTTCTTTTGAATGGTATATTTGAAATTAAAAATCGTACTAAATTTTCTCTTTTTCGCCCCTGTGACTTATTAAAATAATCATTATAGAAGTTCTCAGGGATTTCAGACCCTCAATAATACTGAATTATTTTATTCTACGTTTAAATTTTTCAAAAATACTAATTAGTTTTCTCAGGATTCGAAAAAAATTAATAAGATAATAGACACACGAAAACTTCCTTCCAGCACGGACTACACTTGGAAACGAAATGAAATTATTCGGCACTTCAGCAGAGGTAACAGCATTCCATTGTTTAACAAAGAACGATAAGGAAAAGCTGTTACATTTCAAATGGTCGATCAAAACATTTTTATTGTTTCAACAACTTCGTTTATTGTTACCATGAACTCATTGATTGTGGCTATTAAACGCAGTAGTATACGCTATATTAACAACATTTGTACATTGCTTTAATACGTTGTCACGATAAACCAAGGCAATTCCTTATTATCTACGAAATAAAGAAAGTGCTTTGCTGTCAGAATTACCATTATTTATTAAATATACGAAACTAACTTATTGTCTGAATAAATTGAGTGTTATTGATTACTGTACTCTAGTTATTTTCACAATTATTATTCAATCATTGTGACAATAACCAAATATATTGATCAATGTCTAAAAGTTCGTTGAAACAAAAAATTAAATTGTTGTTTCAACGAAATACTATTCAATAATCACTGTTAATCAATATTACCAACTAAATTTTTTTGGGTGAAGGAATGCTTATTTCTCTAATTATGATTATTTCCTATGGCTCTGTATATTACACATTTCACTTGTTTACAATTGTAGTGTAGATTTTTAAGCGACGTAAGCTATATCAGAACACGCCAACAACTCTATTTTTGGTAACAATATTGGCACTGCCTGTAATTTTTGAACAGTGCCACCTCTTCCTTTACTGGAATAACTAATAGGCACCGATTTGGATTTTCTACGCTTGTAAATGGAAAGCTGGAATCAACTCCGGATAGACGGAATAATCTAGGACTCCGGTCACATTCGCTGGACCAACGGCGGCGTAATTCGGTGATGGTGATGGGGCACAACATCGACAACGGCATAAGAGGGAAATTGCCAACGTGCAGCTTCCGCGACTTAATGAGTCGCAGCGCCTCAGGACAGGACTTCTGCCTCCGATCGCCCGCCTCCACCCGCCAGAGCTTTTCTGACGGCTCTCACCTGATGCTGTCCACAGCGGCCCCAAACCTCCCGACCGCCGCGCTGCATCGCGGGACACCAGAGCCGAAGGCCAGGAAGTTCTATTAAGAGGGCGGAGGAATTGTTCCAGGAGCAAAATTAGTCTTGGAGCGGTAGTTTTTACTGTTTTGCGATATCAGTTATTAAAATAAGAGATAAGCGTAAAATTAAACTTCATGCACACTAGAGGAGATCTGTAACACATTTTATCATATTTTCATTAGGTGACCAAAGAGGCTCTATACTCTATACTCAAGAGATAATAAATAACTAAAACGTCCTGAATAAAGATAAATATGTTATATAGATATATACTATAATTATATTTTACTATTTATTCACAAATTTATAATATTTTATGAAAATACAGGGTGTTTCAAAAAAAGGTAACCCCGTCTCTAGGGTAGGTAAAAAACTGAAAAATAATTGGGGTTTGCTTAGTAAAAAATTTTTGTAACGCCATCCGTTTTCAAGATACAGGGCGTTGAAGAAAAAAAATTTTACGCATTTTTTACGATTTTGCCGAAACTACTGGCAACATTGTAATGAAATTTTATACGAATATGTTTTGGAAGCTGACATGAATTTGTTTTTATATCTGATTCTCATAGAGGGCGCTAGTTACACGGATCGTACTAAGTATTAGTCAATATAACTTTTTTAAGAGTATAATTATTAATCAAAATTTCAAGTAAACTTAAACATCATTCAATTTTACACGAAAAAGGTACTCTTGGTAAAACTCGATACTGTGCACCGTTTTCGGAATATTTTGATTTGAAAATTATGAAGTAATAATTAATGCTGGTAGTAATGAAAAAGTTCTTATAGGTATACCTCTATTTTCTCCAAGTGTGCCATATAAATCTGACATTTATTGATTGTTTCAATTTTTCAATTTTCAAAAATGCGTAAATTTTTTTTTTCTTCAACGCCCTGTATCTTGAAAACGGATGGCGTTACAAAAATTTTTTACTAAGCAAACCCCAATTATTTTTCAGTTTTTTACCTACCCTAGAGACGGGGTTACCTTTTTTTGAAACACCCTGTATTTATCAAAATATATTAGTGTTATTAGTTAACCTTGTAAATGAATGTTGAATAAAAAAGTCCATTTGCCAGAATTTTCCAATTTTTCCGGTAGCTAGTTGCTATGAAAACTAGCTAGTTGTTATTCTTTCGTCGAGTTACCCCAATTAAAAATGAAGGCTCTACGTTTTTTGGAAGCTGAGATATTGTAAAATTTTTCAAGCGCTCCAAATTGAACTTTCAATATCGTAATTTCGACGCGCGAAACTGGACTCCGACATTCTTCCATATCATACGGTCCCAGCTTAGTCAGCGTGAGTAACTTCACTTTAAAGTGTTATTACTCATTTTAAATAGAAGATATTCCGTACTTATCAATTGCAATATAAAATATAGATATTTACTAACATTCTTTAAAAATTTCAACTCTTAATATTTATAAACAATAGAGATGATTTAAAAAAAAGTGCAACTTGCTATTATTGGTCCTAGCAAGTTTTTTTAATGTGTGTTTTTTTACCAATTTTAATACAACCAATTATAATTATTTATCATAAAAAATGACAAAGATATTCTAATTGTTTATAAGAAAAAAACTCACCATTTTTTTATCGACTTGTTTAACAACGTTTCAAAAACAAATTTATTATTTCGTTTTTAACTTTCTTAGTATGTACTTTGAGTCTTTAAGAACTCACTGCACTTTGCCAAAAAGCTCTGGAAATACTCCTTGGGCAACAGTGATTGTTTAAACATTCGATGTCTGGGATAAACATTTAACATAACTCGTAAACTAACAAACAGAATTTCTTGAAATTTTGTACACCAATAAAGGCACTTAATTACCTCATGGTCAAGGTATAATAAGTTCCTTACGGCCTATTTGGTAAAAGTTATTAACATTTACAAAATATTGCAAAAACGTGTTTTTTTTGCAATTATCTCGGTTAATTTTTTATGGATTTTAACTTAGAAAAATTCAAATTAATCGTTTTTTCATGATACACAACTTTCGTAATACAACTTTTGCTGCAAATATGATACTAAAAATGCTATATG
Organism: Diabrotica virgifera virgifera; assembly: GCF_917563875.1. Classification (NCBI taxonomy): domain Eukaryota; kingdom Metazoa; phylum Arthropoda; class Insecta; order Coleoptera; family Chrysomelidae; genus Diabrotica; species Diabrotica virgifera. The sequence continues at coordinate 13,699,957 of NC_065449.1, forward strand.
CAAAAAACAATATTCTCTGACTTTGGCCTTTGTTTATAAAAAATGAGGTCAATTTACGAGTACCTTTGTATGTATTTTTAATTAACTATATCCCCTACGATTTAGCACCTTCAAATACCTGTATTGATTTTTACCCTGAAATCGCTCATATTTATTTTTTTACCCTGGTGTATTATATATTTATAATACTTGTATCTATCAGCGTACTACCAAGTTGTTTTCCATTTGCCTTACTCGTCCTTGCCTTACCTTTCGCAATTTACAGACAAACTCACTATATTTTTAAGTAATTTATCAGTTAAACTGCTTTAAAACACAGTTTTTGAAACAAAACACTCTCTATTCTAGATCAAATCAATGTGGTTTATTTCATAGCATATAGCGATTTGCAAAGTCTGTTCCACTGGCCAAACTTGTCATTCTTTTAACTATCTTATTTTAGACAAAAGTGACATCATTAATATACCATTACCACCGACCAATAATGTTGTGTCTTAATATGCAATTACCACCAACTTTCTTTCATAAATGAGCGTGTTAAAGGGGCAAAGAAATCTTGATTTTTTACAAATTGAGGGTGCACCTCCGCACTTTACACTTCATGTTAGTGAGTTTTGAAACACATGTTTTCCTAAGATAGAGATTAGTAGAAGAGGAACAATATAGGAGCCCCCAAGATCTCCAGATCTTAAAGCATTTGACTTATTTTTCTATGAGGCCACTTAAAATCAAAAGTTTATATCGAAAGAGCACAACGTTTACAATATTAAAAAAATTGAATTAGATTGGAAATTCCTAATACATAGGTACGAGTATAACTCTAAAAAGGATTCACAGTGTTTAAGATTATAGTCTTCTGGTAAATTTAATAAACCGTGATCAAAATCAACGAGTATGAGTATTTGATCCAAATATTTGCATTATTCTAGAAGCAGACTCCACAGTAACCAATTTTGTTATTATCTAACAACACAAACTCTTCCTGTAACATCCTTCGCAAAAAGGATGATACAACTTTCGGTAACGGTCACTTTCTTTTTCTTTCTATTCAGTTATTCGTCGAAATTTCAGGCCATCGTTTATTGCCTTGTGCCTTACCGCTACGAGAACCGTATTTACTTAGCAATTACGGCAAAATGTAAATTTGAATATTGGATTAACCCTTTCAGTACTCGGAGAAATCAGCGGGGGGTGGCCGAACAATCCGCATTTCGCAAACATTTTATGGCAGTTTATGATACCTATATAAAAGGATTTCAAAGGGTTTGGACGTCTGAAAGAGTTGACACACTTTTAGCGTCTGTGAGTTAAAATAAGGTTAATAGTTGTTGTTGGGTAAAGCCGCTATTCAAATGAAAATTATTGTACCTGAGGTATTACTCGTCTTGGTCACACAGTTAAGACATTTCTTAAGAGATAACAGTATTTGCAACTTTTTGAGTTTTATTTGCATAACGGTTACAACTAAACCTTTTTGGTAGAGAAATTCCTTAGTTGAATAATTTCCAAGTATAATAAAAGCTGACAAACCAAAAACGAACACGTTAAATGCCATTTCTTGGTGGTAGTTTCTCATTGTTAGCTATATACATAGTTTTAGCTAACAAAATAGTGTTGAGCTTACTGTGACAAATATAATTACAAGAATTGAACCAAAACGATATTTTGAACCTGTACAATAAAATTAGTAACAGGAATACAGCTAATTAAATTTCTTTATTTCTATGCGAATATATATTACTTTTTTTTATTGTATATATAGTATAGTTTCTTGTTTCTTCATCTTTAAGCATTCAATCTGTTGTATCCTATATCTAGATCTACTTTTCTACGCTTAGAAAGTATTCTTATATCTTTCTCTTTAATACTACTACTACTATCGGCTTACAGCGTTCTCCGACTCCTTCCGACTCATAACCACCATTCTTCTCTGTTTAGCCATAGACCAGGAGACATTTCTCTTTCCTCTAGTTCTTTTTCAATTCCCTCCCTCCAGTTTCTTCTCGGCCTTCCTCTTTTCCTTCTCCCTTGTGGTGTCCACGTCAAAATTTGTTTAGGGATCCTATCATCTGGCATTCTCAGTACATGGCCGTACCATATGAGTTGTTTTATTTTTATGTCATCAATTATTGCATGTGGTACTCCCATCATTTTTCGTATTCTCTCATTTGGTATCCGATCTCTTCTTGATTTGCCTGTTGCTCTTCTCTAAAAGTCCGTTTCTGTTACTAGTATTATTTTATCTGTTTTTTGTTTCAGTGGCCAAACTTCACTGCCATTTGTGATTATACTTTTAAGTATGGTATTGTATATGAGCTGTTTGTTCGCTTTAGATATTGTTTGGTCCCACAGAATTCCGTTCATCATGAATATGACTTTTCTACCCTATATGTTTCTGTCTTTTATAACATCATCGTATTTTGCTTTATTTTCATGCCCATGTACTTGTATTCATCACAGTGCTTAATCTCTACTCCGTCACCTAATGTAATGGACAGCTTTGTCCCTCTAATACACATGGCTTCAGTTTTCTTAATGTTCACTTCGAGACCCCATTTATTATATTCTTCTATTAGCTTCCGTGTCATGTAACTCAAATCGTCATGATCCTGAGCAATCAGAATTCGGTCATCAGCGAAACATAAAGTGTAAAGTGTTGTCTCGTCATTGAGAGGGATTCCCATGCTATTACATTTTCTTTTCCACAGCTTGAGTGCTTGTTCCAGATAAATGTTGAAAAGGGTAGGCGAAATATAGCAACTCTGCTTCAATCCTTTCCTGACCTTATATCCCTCAGACATACTTGATCCAGATTTAATTTTTGCAGTCTACAGTGCATTATACAGACTTTGGACTGGATTGATAAGACCATGTTTAGTGTTGGTTAGCTGTAGGGCTGACCTTAGTGTGCTGAGGGGTACAATGTCATATGCTTTTTGTAAGTTTACGTACATCAGGTGAACTTCTTTATTGATGTCTGTTTTTTTTTTCTCAATAACATTGCGTTGGTCGAGGTGTCGGGTAAGCAGCGGTGGTCTATTGTGGACCGCTCGGGGTAATTTGGCCTAGGGCCGCAAGTACTTCAAATCCGGCACTTTAATTATTTGTAATGGTGATGAATTTATATGTATACCTATCGTACTATCCTCTATGTTAGCAAATTATGGTAATTGTTCTATTAGTAATTTTTTTAAATATTCTTTCAATTTTTCCGTTGTTATTGGTGAAACAACGCCTTTTTTCGTATTATTTCTCAAATTTTTAATTAATCTCCAACACCCTGTGCTTCTTCTATCTCTTATGTGAGTGTTGATTTTTTGGCAGTTCTTTTCCCATGATTCGTTCTTTTTTGAGTTATCTTCTTTCTTACTTTGGCTTGAATTGAGAGAAAGGGAAACACAATTTACAAATCTTTGTCTTTGATTCCATCAATATAATTTCTTTCCGACTATTTACGTTTTCTAATGCTTCTTGTAAAAATTCATCGAACTGATCGGTTTCTTCTTCTTTAATATAATCGGTGGGGATATACTCCTAATATGACTACATTATATATCTGTAAAATAATAAGGCAAAAATTCGAAAAAATTGCATTTAACACTGAATTCACTGCAGAATTAGTGTAGGTTTTCTTTCTATCAGTTTATACAGGGTGTCCAGAAACTCTACCGACAAACGAAGAGCGGAAATTCCTTAGATAATTTGAAGATAATTTAACCCAATTCACCTAGTAAGAAAACGCTTAATAAGGGAGCTAGAGCTCTTTAAAGATGACGTTTTGTAAATAGTTTCTTAAAATAGCTCCAGAACGCTTCTATTTAGAAAAACAAAAACTCGTACGCCTATTTATCTTCCAAAGATACATCGATTCCATTAATTGCAAATTTCTGGTACTGGTCATAGGCGTCCGTTTTGGGTAGGACAACGGTTATTTTATCATATAACTTTTTTGTCTTTAACTCTTAAGCATTTCTGACACTGGATTATTAAATTGTGAGGTATTATAATACTAAAAGGTACTCTTGCTTTAAGTCGATAGGATACACCGTTTTCTAGAAAAATCGATTTGAAAATTTTTCGTGTGTTGAATTTGAAAAAAAAAATTTTCACAAAAAAACTATTTAGAAAAACGAAAACTGGTAGGTACGTTTATTTATCTTTCAGAGATAAATCGATTTCCTTAATTGCGAAATTCTATTACCGGTCATATGCGTCCGTTTTGGGTAGGTCAACGGTTATTTTATCGCATACCTTTTTTGCCTTTAATATTTAAGCATTTTTGACACTTGATGATTAAGTTATGAGGTATTCTAGTACTAAAAGTTACTCTTGCTGTAAGTCGGTAAAATGCACCGATTTTATTTGAAATTTTTTTTCAAATTTTTTAAAATTGAAAAACGAAAAATTTTTAAATTGATTTTTGTAGAAAACGGTGCATCCTACTCAATTAAAGCAGGAGTACCTTTTAGTACTAGAATACCTCATAATTTAATAATCCAGTGTCAAAAATGCTTAAAAGTTAAACACAGAAAAGTTATGCTATAAAATAAGCGTTGCCCTACCCAAAACGGGCGCCCATGATAGGTACTAGAAATATGTAATTAATGCAATCGATGTATCTCTAGTAGATAAATAAGCGTACCCGTTTTCGTTTTTCTAAATAGAAACGTTCTGGAGATATTTAAGAAAAACTAATTCCAAGACGCCATCTTTAAAGAGCTCTAGCTCCCTTAGGAAGCATTTTCGGACTAGGTGAATTGGGTTAAATTGTCTTATAATTATCTGAAGAATCTCCTGTTTTCGTTTGTCGCTAGAGTTTCTGGACACCCTGCAGTGGCGTGCGGTGACTTTTTCGAAAGGGGAAGCGATTGAATAAGGATATAAAAATATTTTCTTAAGGGTCGAGGGTCGAGCAACTTTTCACCTGATAACACTCTGATGCGCAGGGGCTCTCTATCAGCAAAGTACTTAATTATGTGAGACGTCCTGCGTACAAGGACTCACACACTATGGTTTGTTTTTTAACCAAGAGGAGTGATTCAAATTTACCGCGCTGTATTGCTTGTTTGTAATTGGTCCAACCGCAGGCAAGTTTACTCCACTGTTAAAAATTTTTGACACTAATGACATTTATCAAATTTTGACACTAGTGACATTTCATAGGTTAATTAAGTTATATCGACGATTTTTGTGTTTTCTGTGTTATTCCTTTAATTTTTAGATTTTAAGTCTACTTTTATATAAAAAGAAGTTGTTTTTGGAACTCTTTAGCGACGTATTAATTTAATATAATATTTATGGATAACCGTTGAGGGCAGACTAGATCAACCAAAAAAGAAGATGTATTTTATACATATTTGGTTATTATTCTAGTGACTTTCTTGGGTGTGAATTTGTCTTTTTAGTTTACTCCTCCTGGTTAAAAAATAAACTATAAATCCGTGACGCGTGAATGCGTGAGGCACTCTATTCCTGCTATTTCTAGTGACTAGTGACCTATCATTGATCTGTATTGCTAGCTCGGGCCTTGAGTCCTCGCGCCGGGCTTGGTTTTCTAAAGAAGAATCATATTTAATAAAAATATACTCCGAGGCATTTTCCACAACACACAACTTTCACTAAAATGACACTTATTTATACTCGAGGTCTATCCTCCTATCAACTTCTGATAATTGTTGAATGCAGTCTATTTTAATGGATAATAGGGCTAACTTTCAAAGTCTGTCTTCGCTTGTTGAATTTCTTTTAAACTCTTAATTTGAAACTTTTAATGCATCTTAATACCGTAAAACTTCGTTCAACTGATGCACTTGTGGCTGGGATAGTTAGTAGTACTAATTCACACAACTTGACCACTTCACACAGCGACTTGTTTAAACCAGTAGTTATAAAGAAATCCCAGATTTCTGGGTATTTCTTTATCATTCATGTCAGTTGTTTCATAAATGATACTTAACTGAGAATGCAAAGCTGGAATATCAAAAAATTTTCATTATTTAATCGTAATGACATAAATTCCTCTGTGGGAAATTTTGATGAATTATAATTAGAAATATTAAGATTATATATAATTCTACAAATTTTAAATCGTTAAAATTTTGAAAGCTAGAATTCATTTGTTGTAGAATATTATCAAAAGGTCTCTTTGTTTCCTCTGTTTTCTCTGTCTCTCTGTCTCCGAAATTATCAATCTTCATTATTTTTCTTTCATGTTCAAACCCCATATGTTCAGTTTTATCCCAAATATTTTTAAACTGCTCTCGTTTTTTTAATTATCGTATTAATAAAGTCATCAATTTGTCTTATACAAAATGCAATACCATTTGATTTCTGTAAAATGTCAAATAAAAGATCAGTAAAAGGAAATATCTCTGCAAAAAATTTAAATCGAAATATTCTTTAAGCGAATGTATGTAATACCTAAACACCCCTTAGCAGCAGTAACAGTCGCGCTTAGGAGCATCTCACTTTCGGGAAGGCTATACGACGAGCGCTTCCATGGCATACCAAAATTCGCGCGACTAGTGGCTGCGGTCATTGAACCCTGACCAATTTTAAAAGGGACAACTGCATGACAAGCGGCGATTTTGAGATGCGGTTCTGCCAGGAGTGGACCAAATTAATTAATTTTTAATGTGGATTAAGTGGATTAGTGGATTAATTTTTAATATTTTTCAATGCCTCTTGGCTAGGTAATATGTAGATTATTTGGATTAGGGAAAAATTTTATTATTAAATATTAATTAATAATATATTTTCTTATATCGACGAATAAATAGGGAAGCGGCGCTTCCCCCGCTTCCATGGACCGCACGCCTCTGACACCCTGTATATAAAAACTTTTCACATACATACTTGGATTATTTAAAGTCTCAAACGTGATCTCTTTTTCACCTATTTTCCTGGACTATAAGTAGGTACTTTTTTCGGATTTTGTAAATTAATTTTTTTTCTATTTTTTTCTCGCATAGATTTTCGCTTTAATTTTTTGGAACTTGTCACTTGGATAATCCTCCTAATATGTTAATTAGCCAATAATTATTATTTTATTTTACCAAAGAATTTATAAATCAAGTCTTGTCGTTTTCTTTTAGGTATATATAAAAATAACTCAAAAATGTTAATTTATACACAATAATTAGATATCTAACATAATAACAAATATAACAAATTTTCATATTTCAAAAAATAAAAATAAAAAGAAGAACCTGAATCGTAACGTTTGCCTTAACCATTCCACGATTGCCATAAATCACACGGTTAAATAGTAAGGACAAAACGTAGAAACCAATTAATTAAAGATAATAGGGAAATCGTGGGCCAACATTGCTGATAAGAGTGTCTAATAGACACCTTAAGGCCCTTCCGAAAACACATTAGACCAGCATCGGTTAGTAAATTCGGCCTTTAGGGCCCTTCATAACCGGTCTATGCGACTAATTTCGGATCTTATGGCCCTTTATTAGTTTCAGTTTCCCTTCTTGTATCCCTTTCCAAGTTTCCAGTTGTTCGATTACTTGGAAAGTTATAGGAGAGTAGTAAAATCGAATTCGAGAAAACTAGATGTTGCTCAAATGTTACAACGTTTTATATTAGTCTAAGATACGATATAAGGTCGATTTGCATCGATCTGTTTAATGGATAAAAATTATTGGATATGTAATTTAGCATGTTAACAATTACAAAAAACAAGGGTTGTCCGATCTAATCTTGTTCTAACTATAATTAATTAATAATTAAAAAATTACATTTTTTTTATAAATTAAAAAAAAATTTTCGACCCGGGCAGATATTATTTCAGATTTTTTAGGTCATTCGAAACAAAAAAGGCCTTTTGTAATTTTTCTCTGAAGTTGATCGTTTTCTAGTTATAAACAATTTAAAACTGAAAAAGAACGAAAGATGACGATTTTCAAAACTCAAAAACATAAGTATAAAATATCATTTTTGAAATTACGAAGTACCTAAATTCAAGTTCAAACTTTTTTCTATCAGTTCTTGATAAGCCTTTTGGACTTATTTCATTCTGAAACATTGTTTTTTAGTTGTTAATAACCCGTCTTCCCATAAGAAACCTTCCTCATTAACAATTAAAAAAATATGTTTTGGAATAAAACATGGCTAAAATTCTTGTCGAGACCTGATAGAAAAAGGTGTGAACTTGAATTTATGTACACCTGGTTCCAAAAAAAACTGATACGACTCTTGACGCGTATTTTGTAGAAAATTGAGCAGTGTATTTTGAAGGATAAATACCTAATGTTTACATACTGTCAATGTCACTGCCAAATCTTAAAATTTGTCAGATAGCTTATTCTGTTCCACGGTTATTAGACTTTATTATTAATCTTTATTATTAATACTTTCTCCGCAACTGAGGGTATCTTATCAACTGTATTGTTTTTAAACAATAGATGATAAAATAAAAATATTGACAGTTCAAAAATATGAACATTATTGCATTGTGTGTGGCCTAAGTTTGGGCTGAAAACTGAAATGTATTACATTTTTACAAAATTTTGGAATGTTTAATCACGTAGACCAATTTTAACAGTTGTTTTCAATACAGATTTGAATCATCTACAAATAGTTTCTAATGTCTTTTGATGTCAAATAGTTAGGGAAGCTGGAATTCAACAGTTTAGAATTTTACATTGAGTTAATGCAAAATTGTGTCGCATGTCAAAATTCTCAATGTATTTTAATTGTATTCATTTTTTTTTCGAATCCTGAGAAAGTTAATAAATATTTTTGAAAATTTTAAACTCAGAATGAAAGACTACATTATTACCAAGGGCTGAAAGTCCCTGAAAACTTCTATAATATTTATTTTAATAAGTTACAGGGATGAAATTAAAAAAAAAGTGTGATATTTAATTTCAAATATTTCATTCAATAGAAACTGCTTGTTTATTCTAAGGGGCTTTTCGCCCTCGGTAATAATGTAATCTTTCATCCTGCGTTTAAATTTTTCTAAAATACTTATTAGTTTTTTCATGAATCAGTTGTTTGTTGTTTGTTTATTTTATTATTTGTCTGTCATAATAAATATAATGTCAGATCAATCAAATACACTGCTCAACATGATGAAATCTTACTAAGAGTCGTATCAGTTTTTTTAGGAACCGGCTGTACATGATGATTACAAAAATAATATTTTTTACTTGTGTTTTTGAGCCTTGAAAATTGTCATCTTTCGTTCTTTTTTCAGTTTTAAATTATAACTCGAAAACGATCAACTTTAGAGAAAAATTACAAAAGACCTTTTTTGTTTAGTTTGTTTTGTTATCCAAAAAATCTGAAATAATATCTGCCTGGATCGAGAATTTTTTTTAATTCATAAAAAAATGTAATTTTTTAATTATTAATTAATTATAGTTAGAACAAGATTAGATCGGGCAACCCTTCTTTTTTGTAATTGTTAACATGCTAAATTACATATCCAATAATTTTTATCCATTAAACAAATCGGTGCAAGTCGACCTTATATCGGATCCTCTACTAAGTATATAGTTTTATTTGTGTTTCATTCAATTTTCTCTAGTCACTAATAGATAATTAAAATGGTAAGAATAATAAGAAAAATTAAAAAATTACGAAAAGAAGCTCAAGTAGGAATTAAACTAAATAAAATAGAATATAAAAACGCTGGACGGAAGGGCCGCCCGAGAACTTTATCGTACCGATCTATTATCGTTATCGTACTAGATACTGGCATTCTATAAAAATAACAAAGTTACTCGTTATTTTGATATTTTAGAAACACCTTGTATACTTGAAAATATTTTATGGTTCTACGCATCATTAATTCCTGCATTTGAGAGAATGTTCGGGGACACACTATAGATTATTGCATACCTAAATCAATAGAATATTAGTCATACTTTCATTTCAAATTAGTTCATTTTTCTGAGAAATTAATAGTTTACAATATTTGCATTTTACTGCATGGATTTTAATGAAATTTTGGGAGTAGCCCAAAGCCCAATCTCCTAATTCAAAGTCTATCCTATATACTATATACTATGGCGCTTTTATCATGGGGGTGGTTCCCACCACTTCTCGGGGATAGAACATTTTTATTTTCGAACTGCATGGAGCAAAAGGAAGAATTTTAAGAAAAGTTAAAAATGCGCTCTATAATTTGATCTTATTTTTTTCACCCGTCCAACTGTTTGAAAATAGAAATAACACTATATTAAGAGGTATTGCAAAAGAAAAACAATACATTTAAATTCTGGTGGATGATGGGTTAAATGTATGTACTTCTCATTTTTCCTTAAAGTACATTAGTCATATATTCTTTTGCACCATATCTCGCTTAATTTGAATGTAACCGACATTTTAACGGTGCTCGTTTTAAATGCCTTTTCAAACACTTCAAAAGCATGAGTACTTTGGGCATGCACCAAAAAAACAAACTCTTTTTACCTACCATATCTCTTTTTGTATTATAAATAGAAAATTTACGAAAGAACGAATCTCTTAATTATTTATAATCTAAAAAAATTTATAGTATACTGTTTTTAGTTTGATGCATAGTTTTTAAGGTATTCACAAAAAACCATCCGAAAACGTGTCATTTTTAAATGAAAATGGCCAATTTTCAACTACGCATAACTCAAAAAGTATTGAGTTCTCAAAAAAAAGTATAGATCAGTTTTTGCTTAAAAATAGGTTCTCTAGCCACCTCCATGCTTATTTTGACCAACAAATTTTCCACCCCCTTGAAGGGGTGGGAATTGCCCCAAGATAAAAGCGCCATATTATGTAGGGTAGATTTTGTTTCTTGAGCTATTCCCTACTTACTGTGAAAATATCAAGTACATCGATGTAGTAGGATGGAATTCGGAGCCAAATACCCTCATTGACTGCCCTATAATAATGCTCTGCTATGATCGCGTGAGAGGGGACACACACAAGATTCTAGCAAAATTTCTATTTTCTGTAACTTTTCGAGTTTTTGAGCTACAGCAACGAGTTTTATGACATTGGAAAGGTAATTTTGCATTCCTTCAAAATATGTAAAAATATACTAGTATCTAAAAAATTAAGATTTTTTTTCATTTCCGGTTCAACCGGAAGCCATATTGTGGGTAAAATTTATTGAACTAATAGATAATAAAGTACTCTATACGTCTGCCAAATTTCAAATTATAGTTTCTATTACAGAGGAAGTTACGGGCACTCAAATATTTTTTTATAAAAAATTTATAACTCCCCTCCTATGAGGAGATAAGAATTCTGACTAATGTTATTGAATTAACCGATAAGATATCAAAAATATATCAAAAAATAAACAAATTCCTTGGAGCCATTTTTGAGAAAATCTAGTTCAAAGTTATGTCAAATTTTGACCCCTTAAATATAGGCAACCCATAACTTTTTCTGAAAAACGATAATATTCTTGTTATAGACCCATCTTTAGGCTATATAAATGTTTTTTCAAATTAAATTTATCTTAAACAAGTTTTTAGATTGGTAGGGAAATGTATCGGGTGGGAGGTCGGCCATGCTGGTCGCCATTTTGGATTTGGAAATGTCAAATTCCGTATTTCTATTCACCTATCGATAAGCAAACTTTATGTTAAATTTCATTCGTTTCGGTCAAAATTTGCAAAAATGGGCCCCAAATAACCCCCCTATTTCGGCCCCCCTTTGAGAGGTTTTTTTCAAAAGCTTAGTTTCTCGACAAAATTCTCTTAATAGGTCTGGATCCCGCGTATGAAAAAAAAGTTGATTAATAGCAAGCTGAAAATTTGTTAATAGCTTAAGGGTGTCTAGTCAGACAAACTTTGATATATGCGAACACTGGAACAGGGGAAGTTTTAATTGTGGAACAGGTTAAAAATTTGGAACGGTCAGACCACGAAAACGGCACATGTATTTTGTCCGACAGAACAGACTTAAACTCTCCGAACAGAGATTAAACTCTCATGCAAAAATCAGACTGCTATTTATCACCAAATGGGCGTTTTAATGAGTGGAACATGTAGAATATGTCAAATGACAGGAATTATGACAGGTGATAAATAGCAGTCTGATTTTTGCATGAAAATTTAATCTCTGTTCGGAGAGTTTAAGTCTATTCTGTCGGACAAAATAAATGTGCCGTTTTCGTGGTCTAACCGTTCCAAATTTTTAACCTGTTCCACAATTAAAACTGCCCCTGTTACAGTGTTCCCATATAACAAAGTTTATCCGACTAGACACCGTTAAGCTATTAACAAATTTTCAGCTTGCTATTAATCAACTTTTTTTTCATACGCGGGATCCAGACCTATAAACTTACTCATACCACATTTCATCGAAATCGGTCCGGTAGTTTTTGCTGGGCGGTGGCGACATACGTACGTACAGACATACGTACATACTTCCGACATGTTTTTTTTATTTGCTTTTTACACTCAGGGGGACTCAAAACGTCAAAAAAAGTGAAATCTGAAAAAAAAAATTTTTGCACGATCCTATAACTTTATCTATTATACTATACTACGTATATAGTACGATAAAGTAAAAATAGTATCATCAATATTATTATTTTCCTTCACTATATTTGTTCATCTGTTTTTACCTAAATACTTTGTAGCTTTTGATCAATTTTCTCCATGGTTTTCTGTTGCCAATATTTACCTTATTTACCTTAGTCTGCCTCTTCTGTTTTCTTTTATTGGTATAGCTTCCCACTTTTTTCACTTGCCTGTTAGTAACCAGTAAGTAGTGACCAGTGCCAATTTCTTCTCGTCCTTACGTACCTTATCTAGTTCTTTCTGTTTTTTTGCTCTATAGTATAGTCAATCATTGATTGCTCGTTTCTTGATATAACTTCTCTTGTGATCTTATGTTGGAAATGTGTATTCATGATCATTATGTCATTGTCTAAACAGAATTGAAGTACAGTAGAACCCCGATTATCCGTGTGCGGATTATCCGTGTGCGGATTATCCGGGCTGCGGATTATCCGTGCTATGATTTTCTATTATTTAAAGGTTTTTATTTTTGAGGTTTTATCAAAATAGCGTCACTGTAAATTACTCGACGGAAACTCATAATGAAAGATTTATTTTTTCTGTTGTCTTTTTATTATCATCATTCTCTTTGTCTTATCCCTATGCGAGGTCGGCTTCCCTAATTGCATTCCTCCACACAATTTTATCTTTGGGTCATATCAATGTTAATCCCCTTTACCAACATGTCCTGCCTTATCGTCTCCCCCTAGGTCTTCTTTGGTCTTCCTCTCCTACTCCTTTCAGGAATCTGCACTTCAGCTATTCTTCGTATTGGGTGATTCACGTCTCGACGTTGAACATGACCAAACCATCTTAACCTATGCTCTCTCATTTTGGCATCAATTGGTGCCACACCTAGACTTCCCCTAATATACTGATTTCTAATTTTATCCTTCTTTGTCACTCCACTCATCCATCTAAGCATTCTCATTTCCGCCACATGTATTCGTTGTTCCTCTTTCTTCTTCACTGCCCAACATTCAGTTCCGTACATCATAGCCGGTCTTATGGCTGTTTTATAGAATTTTCTCTTCAGCTTCATTGGAATTTTTCTGTCACACAACACACCACTCGCTTCTTTCCACTTCATCCATCCAGCCCTAATTCTACTGCATGCATCTCCATCTATTTCTCCATAACTCTGTAATACCGATCCCAGGTACTTAAAACTATTGCTTTTTACAATCAGTTCACCATCCAAAGATACCATTTTATTTGTAGTAACTCCATCTTTAAATGAACATTCCAAATATTCTGTTTTTGTCCTACTATGTTTTAAACCTTTTTCCTTTAGAGCTTGCCTCCACTGTTCCAGTTTTTGTTCTAAGTCTCTTTCACTATTTCCTACTAACACGACATCATCAGCATACATTAAGCACCATGGAATGTTACCTTGTAGTTTCGCTGTTATCTGGTCCAAAACTAATGAGAATAAATACGGACTAAGCACAGAGTCTTGGTGCAATCCTACATGAAATTTATCAGTCTCTCCCACACCTGTCTTAACACTAGTCGTTACTCCCTCATACATATCCCTTACAATCTTTACATATTCACCAGGGACTCCTTTCTTATTGAGTGCCCACCACAGAATCTCTCGAGGAACTCTATCATATGCTTTCTCAAGATCAATGAATACCATATGAGCGTTTGTTTCTTTACTCCTGTATTTTTCCATCAACTATCTTATAATGAAAATTGCATCTGTTGTTGATCTGCCCTGCATAAAGCCAAATTGATTCACGTCTCTTCACGTATCCGTCTATCAATTACTCTTTCCCGTATTTTCATGGTGTGTCTAAGTAGTTTTATAGCCCTGTAATTTGTACATTGTTGTATATCTCCCTTGTTTTTGTAAACAGGTACCAGTATACTGCTTCTCCATTCGTCTCGCATTTGTCCAACTTCCATAATTCTATTAAATACACCTGCTAGCCACCTTGTTCCTGTCTCTCCAAATGCTCTCCATACTTCCCCAGGAATATCATCTGGTCCTACTGCTTTTCCATTCTTTATTTTTTGAAGTGCTTGAGCCACTCCCATCGTTTGCTATTTTGGTGACCATGGCTGCTACTGTCTCCGTTGACTCTACAGGCTGTCTCTCAAAGTCTTTAAATCCTTCATTTAATTAGCTGTTTCTGTTGTCTTTGTGTGGTAGGGCTATATGTATGGATATACGTATATTATGTATTACAATAAGAAATAAATGTTTGGATTATCCGTGCTTTTCAATTATCCGTGCCAACGTCCGGTCCCGATGAGCACGGATAATCGGGATTCTACTGTAATAGTTTTTCATTATTGTTGATTTTATCCTTTCCTTATGACTTACGAAAAAAAGGCGAAAGGGAATGAAAGGGTTTTGATGTATAATTTTAAAATCTAATAAAGAGCAAAAACAACGAAGATAGGGAAATAGAACAATGAAAACAGCAGATCAACACAAGAGAAAAAGATTGATGACTACGTAAGGAGAAGAACGCACAAAATATGCAAGTAGATAGGCAAAGCGGTTTCTGGCGCAACCCCTAAATCGCAACCCTTAAATATTAATAAATGCCAAACGGCTTAACGTAGGATGACGTGTGACGTATCGTTGGAAAGGGGATGAAAAAGGGGGTTGAACTCAGTATGTGGCGTGCGCATCGGAATATGCCAAAAGGGCATTACGTCATATCTTCTTTTCTATTGGTCCGATTGTGACGTAAGAGGGCTCGTCGGAACGGGGAGGGGGTAACGAACACATAAAAAAGATGGCGGCAGTGCCAAAAGGGCATTACGTCATATCTTCGTTTCTATTGGTCCGATTTTGACGTAAGAGGGCTCGTCGGAACGGGGAGGGGGTAACGAACAAAAAAACAAAGATGGCGGCAGTGCCAAAACGACATTACAGCATATCTTCGTTGCTATTGGTCCGATTTTGACGTATGGGGTGTCAAATGAAAGCGGTGGCGACACAGAAGCCAACTGTCAATTCTTCTTCTTCTTTTCGTTTGTCAATTCTTCTTCTTCTTTTTTCGTCCGTTAAATCTTATGTCAACGATTGCGTGGAAAAGCCAACTGTCAATTCTTCTTCTGTCAACGTTCAATATTAACTGTCAGTTCTTCTTCTTTTCCGTATAGTGCCTAACAGAACGTGAGATTTGACGTATGACGTGACATTTATGTGTGACGTGGCAAAGCGCTGACATTCGACGCAGAACGTGACATTTGACGTAGATATGTGACATTGTTCAGTTTTCCGTCCGACATTTGACGCAGAACGTGGCATTTATGAGACATTGTGACACTGAGCATGTTCAGTACTGATATGAATCCCACCGAGTACATACATAGGGTTATGGAATTTCAAACTAAACTTAATCAGTTAAATAAAGATATTAAATCATATGAGGATATAAAACAAATTAAAAGACATTTCGATAGTTTGCATATTGAGGACAAAACGTGGAAGCCTGAAGAGTTGAATTTACAGCAGCAGCAGCAAGGTCTTTACGCTTTTAGAAAACTACCACAAGCTACATATCCATTGAGACGTATTCAGCCTACACCATGGGTGCCAGCAACAACACCAGCGAGTATGTGAAAAGTGAAATAGACAATGTCTTTGCAATGTCTTGTGTAATATTAGCATCTATATTTATCTTAATTTTAAAAATTATGTTTGAAATTGTAAAGAGAAAATTTGAATCTTCATGTAATATAAGACTTGATCAGTAAATAAGGTGTTTAAATAAAAAAGCAAAAATCTCTCTCTAAAAATATTTATTTATACATAGAAAAATTACAATGGTAATATTGTATAAGAAAACCAGTGACGTAGACGATCCACATTTCTTTCTGTACACGAAAATAGTCCAACGGCGTGACAGGGGTTTGTAGCAGGACCAACGTTTCCAGTAGCAAGAGGCGTGCCATCAAACTTGCAAACATCAATAATAAGGGGAAAAACTCCAAAAATGTGACATTTCTTGCTTAAAAATTCTGCTTTTTGTTCTCCTCGAACGTATATGTAATCGGCTGCATACAACAACTTGGTTTCTAGTATTTCATTTATTTTGGACAATTCTACTGCTCCATCAGAATATCGAATGCCAAGCAGTTTTTTCTCCACGTATGATGCTGTCTTCTTATCATCATTACTTAGCGCATTGAATGGTTTCGGAGGTAAAAAGATGTAATGACTTCGTTTAAAACCTATTTCGATGGTAAGTTCTTTGGGAACAAACCACCCGTCCACAGCGAATCCCTGAATATCTACGAATGCTACTCTCATGATGACTGCTCTTGTACTACTGACACTTTATGCGTCTAATTTAGACTTTTTACAATTTCGGTAAGTGGGTAGTACTCCATTACGCAGTCGTGAATTATAATGCAGTAGGCCTTGGTATTTTCGGGAAAACCATTATGTGCTTCAATATCTAGTTTTACGTCAACAGTGGATGCTTTCATGCTTTCTTCTTGTTTTGAACAGTCGATGACGAACAATGCACGATTCTTGAAAGCTGAGAAATCGAGTAGAGGTCGCTTTTGGTGGGAATGTACGTAGCTGGGATAAAATTCGGTATAGTTGAAATAGGCCTCGTTGTAGTCAGTTTTGCTGAAATCCAACTGCATTCTCTCGTTTGGCCAATATTCTCCATTTAAGGATAATCTAATACTTTGGATGCTAACATTGTCAAATAAGGTAGGATCAGCTGTAATCGTGTTACGTTTGCCTGTTTGAAAGAAAACAATGACATAACGTGGTCTTTCAACTGATGTGCTAGTTTTGACGGCCCAAACTTCACGCCTAGCACCTTTGGTAATGGTAGGCAATTCGTGCAATTCCCACTTTCTAAATGGAATAACTATAGGTTGATCTTGTTGAATGGACTTCATTAGTTCTAGTTTAATTTCGTCATTTGGAAATATGTGCTTCACTCTGAGTTCAATGTTGGTGATGTTAATCTTTGCTTTTGTAGTTTCATCAGTAATAATTAAACAATCGTTGTCGTTTCGAGCTCGAACTAGTCTTATTGTTTGACGACCACACGTAATCATTGGATAATCGTTGAAAATGTTAAAAATATGCTTAAGAGGTATCTGTATGTTGAATGAATTATCTGCATCGTGTAGAATGGGATCATTAGGGTAATTCCAACCCGCCATAACCATATAATGGGAATCTTCTTGATTGTAACACGTCATGGCACGTACAGCACTTACGATACCAGGATCCCGCACTGTTTCCATCTCCCGTGCGCTTTCGCTGTACGTACACGAATCGAAAAGAAAAGCACCCACATTGTTGGCTAGTTTGACTACGCCAGATCCTTCTTTATCGACGAGTGATCCTTTAATGCACAACAAGGTTTCGCTCATTGCAAAAAACGAGTCAACTTGATTAATGCTAAATTCTACAATATCATTACAGTTGAATGATTTGATGAATGGTGCATAAGTTCGGTATTCGGCCTTTCGAATCGACTCATCAAACATTGGCTTACGATAAATATCGAATATTGGAGGCATTACGCTGCTGTCGTTTGAACGAGCTCGTTTTCCATACATTGTTGTCATTTTTTAGTTTAAAACCAAGTGATTGTAAAAACAATTTTTTTGCGAACGTAAGAGGTTTCCGCTTCGACACAACTAATGGTGTTCTTTTAATACGATATTGTCGCTTGGACGGTTGCACAACTAATGGTGTTCTTTTAATACGATGTTGTCGCTTGGACGGCTGCACAACTAATGGTGTCCTTTGAGCAGTAGATGACCTTATTACTAGTCCCATTTCCCTCTTGATCTAAGTTCCAGCACCAATGTGCTCTCTTCTCCTCTAAAGTTTACAGGTCGTCCTTCTTGATCGAGAGCCAAGACAGTGATATTGGTAAGTTCACGCTGCGGCACAACGGGTAAATACAACAAATTGTGAGGAGTTTCGTCAATTGCGTACCCAGGATTTGATTGTATGACAAATTCGTAGATCGTATGAGCAGGTCTGTTACCGTCGAAGGCTCCAGTACTAATGTTACATTCAAAGCGTATGCTAGATACTTTAATAATCCTAACAGGTAGATTCGAAGTATGTATCCGTCCAGGATTGAGTATTGCCGGAGAAAATCCCAATACTGTACCAAGGCTATCAGGTTGCTTAAACGAAATCCTATATTTGCTAAATATTTGACACTGCAACGTGTTGTGGTTAGGTTTTAGACTAAATATCGATTCTGGTTTAAGCTCATTGTCAGCACCCAGTTTCTTTTGTATGTATTCTTCAATATCGGCAATTTCATAACATCCATCGGGAAAAGCAAAGTTTTGCCATTTGTTTTTGTCATTGCAGTAATAAAACTTGTTATTTTCAATGTTCGGTATACTGTTGTAGGAATGGAAGGCACGAAGAGCTATTTCGTAATCTTTTTTCGGATCCAACACGATTGGTGTGGGTGGTTGAAATGAAAATGTATAAGTGGTGCTAACTACTCTCAACAACTGCGACATGATGACTGATTCAAGTCGATAGATTAATAGGTTTATATATATAGTTGAATAAACACCAATTTTTTTTCACATATTTTTTATTTGTTCTAAAGCAAGTTTACATAAATGACAAGATGCTTGAGAATCGGGTGGTCCATCCCAGTGAGTCCTCCAATCTGGTCTGTTGTAATGTACGAAGCACGGAAGTAGTATCTGCAAGTTAAATTCTCCTCGATATTCCCCAGGTAATTTATGCCATATACTTAACAATTCTGAAGGTCTAACAGTCCGTATAATATACTCTAGCGGTATGTGTTTTAGTTCTTCTTCACTATATTCCGTAAAACATTTTTCGCGAAACATATGGGACATAAGCAATCTACTACTGTCCATTATATAAAAATTTTAAGCATAAATGCCCACAAACGATTTGATTGTAAGTTTGATACTGGTGATTATTGTAGAAAATTCTGGCACGTGCACCCAGATATTTCACAAGTTCTTTGGTCGGCTTCAAATTACCAAATGAATCGAAATATTCCACGTCGTTGTTTATCTTTCTATATGCTACCCAATGTGTTCCGTTATGCGCGGACACATCCAAGTTAACTATTGCACATTCTCGTTGTCGAGGACCGTCTCTAGGCAGAGCGTCATTCATGAAAACTCCTCGAAAATGTGGTATGTTAAGTATTTTCGCGTAATGTGCAATGTCCAAGTCGTACAGCGGACGATTGGGCAGCTTTATTGGAAGTTTTTTTTCAAATACAAGCCGAATCCGCCTCTGGGTTTCTTACGTAGGTACAGACCCGAACCGATATGTTCCATTGCCTTATTATGACGTATATCCTCCTCCAATTTCTTTTGGGCATTTTTTGCGTCGACCACAGTTTTTGCCACCCCCGCAGCACCTCCTGCTAAAGCCCCCAGTGCCGAAAGACCAGCAAAGAGAGGTATGAGGGGTAGGAAACCTCCAGATTTTAGTGGTAGTACGCGAGGAACATCAATTTCTTTTCGGCCGCCAAGTCTTTTGATTATGGATTTTGCAATTCGTACAGCAGTCAAAGCAGTATCGTGTAACGATGCTCCTCTCTTCATGGACTTTGCAATTTTTGAGACAACATCGCGATTGAAAGAGTAACGCCCCTTTCTTCCACGACGTAACTGACATCCCATTCCCAATTTTCTTTTCGTCTTCATTCCACCGGTTACAAGTAAGGCAGCAGTTTTTTCACCAAAGCTAGCGTCTTTCGACTTGAATCGCTCCCAGGCTCTATTTTCCAATTCTTTATCGGCCTTGTGACGTTCTTCGAGAGATGAATGCTGCGAGTAAGCGATATCGTGTTGTTTACAAGCTGCGTCTAATGGATTAATACCTGGATCTCCACGTGCAAGACGTTTTTGTAGTTTTGTTCCAGCTATAAAGAACGTATTTTTTTTTTTTACTTATAAAACACAACAAAATTGTCGCAAAGTTACTTACGTCCACAGTACTGATAACCGCCAGGAATATGTAGCTCAAATGGCAGTTTATTAATTAAAGAGTTCACGAGACCTCCTCCTTCGACGACCAACATTGGACTGATGCCATGCAAGTGATGACATCTATAATATATTGCCGTACTTATGTACTACACTTGCCACACGATGAAGATCGTTCAACAAGAGCAGACGTTGCCAATTGATAATCTGGACATTGTCCAGAAAGTGACAGTCAGTAAACATGGTAAATTGCTACCAAACTCATTTAGAGCCATTATTTGCGGTCCAAGTGGGTGCGGAAAAACGAATGTCATGCTATCACTATTATTTAATCCGAATGGCGCCAAATTCAAAAATGTCTATGTTTATTCGAAATCCCTTTTTCAACCGAAATACCAACTACTGCAAGATGTAATAGCCCAAGTCAAAGGTGTTGGGTACTTTCCATTCAAAGACAATGAAGAAATTATCAGTCCAGATGAAGCACAACCAAACTCAATTTTTTTATTTGACGATGTTGCATGTGATGGTCAACAGAAGATTCGCGAGTATTATTCCATGTGCAGACATAAAAATATCGATGCCGCTTATTTATGTCAAACATATTCAAAAATACCGAAGCAGCTAATAAGAGACAATTGTAACATGATTGTATTATTCAAGCAGGACGAGATAAATTTGAAGCATATATTTGATGAACACGTATCGCCAGACATGTCGTTTGATGAATTTAAAAAAATGTGTTCAGAATGTTGGACGACAGACCGCTATGGTACTTTGGTCATTATGAAAGATTTTCCCCTTAACAATGGCCGATACCGCAAAGGATTTGATAAATATATAAAATTGTAAGTTGATGTATTGTTTAGTTGTCAACAAAATGTCTTATGATGCGGTCGCCATTGCCATGCGCAAGAAGAAAGTTGCCGAATTGGCTAGATCAATTCGCAAAAAATATTTGGCATTGAAATTAGGCAAGACAGAACAAGATGAGTCACTAAATAAACTTTTTAAACCAATCTCGAAACCACTCAAGAATATTGCGCAATCATCAAAAACGTTGCATCATGCTATCGATAACAAGTTTAGACAAGTTAAAAAAGAAGAAGAAGAGGTGAAAAAGGAACAAGTAGGACTAAAAAAAGAGCCAGATAGAGAGGAAAATCCTACACCACCATTATCATTTATAAGTGATGGAGATGTGTTTGAAAACAACGATAAAGAAGATGAAGAATACGAAGATAACATAGAAACAAACCAATCGCAAGATGAAGTATCCGAACAAGTATTTCAAGATTACCTAGACCAATATCATTCTCTAATTCAACCTTACGTGATAAATCACGGGATATCTTCAGATCAAATAGATAAGGTATACGGTCCAACCTATGATAGCAAAACGGCAAAATGGGCACTTGGTTCCACTGATATTAATTTCACTCGGGATGGTAGGATTGTAACGAAAGGAAAATATGTTAAAGGGACACGTGGACTATATGAGTTAATATTTTACAAAGACCCTGATCATTTTAAAGAAGAAGACGTTAAAGACTATATTTCATTGTTGGATATAACCGGCGCTCATAAAAGACGGGATGGTACACTAAAGGGAACCCACGGCTACAAGTGGAAGGAAATTATTAAACCTAATCTTCCATCATTAATACCTCAACGTCGTCATACAGAAACTAGTAGAGGAGATGTCGGTTCTGGATTACCTACGCATTTGACATACAATGATTTGCCTAGGGAATATATTTACTGGGACGACCCAAATGAATTGGTGGATCGTCTTCAACTCTTGGTGGCTTCGAAAGACGCCGGCAACACATCTCTCGACAACGAAATTGTAGCCATCATCAATGAACTAAAAGAAGCTAATATAATAGAGTAACTGGGAATGACAATATCATTTCCATTATGAGTGTCGACAAATTCGGTCATCATTCTCGTGGTGGTGGTGGTAGCGCTCAAAAGGTGACGCGAGTTACATTTCCACATACTTCTGACGGAAATATTAATGCCGAAAATGTGAAAATTTGCAATGTCAAGGATCCATCAGAAAATGGTGATGCTGCAACGAAAAAATACGTCGATGCACAAATAAATGAGTTGCGTAACATACAGTCACCATTAATTCAAACACATGGTGAGTTGTTGCAGCAAAAAACTGGGGAGATAGAAGGTTTAGCCATCGGACTAAATGAAGTAAGAGAAGAGCTTCATAAAACTACAGTTCCACTTCTCGAGCAGAAGTTGCAGAAAATAATGAAAAATGATTTGAATACACTAAAAAAGGACACGGAGAATAATGTAAATAAGTTGTTGCAGCAAAAAACTAATGATATAAAGAATTTAACCATGGAACTAAACGAAGTAAGAAAAGAGCTTCATAAAACCACAGTTCCACTTCTCGAGCAAAAGTTGCAAAAAATATTCAAAGATGATTTGAATACACTAAAAAAGGATACGGATAAGAATATAAAATCGGCTGCAGAAACCATTGCACATCATGCGATATACGATATGAAGATGGAAAAGAAGATAAAAGAAATGAACGCGGCATTACAGGATGTAGTAGACAACCTTCATTCGATGAATATAGATACCCGCCTAACAGCAATTGAAAGTCGTTTATAAAAATGTCTAAAGAAAAGGAACAGGTGGTGTATGAGTTGCATAAACCATCACGAAAAAACTATCCTCGTCGACGAACAATAATCAAAGGAATCGATGACTTGTGGCAGATGGATTTGGCTGAAATGCGTCCTTATGCGCACCAAAATAAAAATTACAAACTAATACTAGTTGTAATTGATTGTTTTTCAAAATTTGTTTGGACACGTCCTCTAAAGAACAAAACAGGTGAGGAAATTACTCGCGCATTTTCGGATATTCTCGCCCGTACTCAAAGAGTTCCGAAAAACCTACAATCTGATCAGGGAACCGAATTTTACAACAGAAAATTTCAAAATTTAATGAAAAAACACGAAATTAATCATTACAGCACATACACGGTTAAGAAGGCTGCCATTTGTGAAAGAGTTATTAGAACGTTGAAAGCAAAGTTGTACAAGTATTTTAGTTTACATGGATCATACAAATGGCTAGATGCACTACCTACAGTCACTGAGGAATACAACAATACAAAGCACAGTAAAACAGGATACAAGCCATCTCATGTCAACAAATCCAATGAAAAAGCCATTTTAAACAAAAATTATAGTCATTTAAAGATTGCCGGTCCACGGAGATTTAAAGTTGGCGACATTGTACGTATATCAAAGGCAAAACATTTCTTTGAAAAGGCCTACACGCCCAATTGGACTACAGAATTATTTAGAATTGTACAAGTTAAGATAACGAATCCTATAACGTATTTGCTCGAAGACATGCAAGGTACACCGATTAGCGGCGGGTTTTACGAAGAAGAATTACAGAAAACAAAAAATCCCGACATTTACTTGGTTGAAAAAGTACTTAGACGAAAAGGCAATAAAATGTATGTTAAATGGTTAGGATTGGATAGCAAACACAACAGCTGGATTACTAGTTCAGATGTAGTTTAAGGATCTATATTTCGATACGCCGCGTAGACATACATTTTTTAGAAAATGCTGACAATTACACGCAAAGAGTGGGGGATTGAAAAAGTATAAATTCTCTCAGCAACCATCCGTCACATTCAGTTTGAGTTTCTCCAACCGACTTGTGTATTCAGTTGCAACAGCAGTACTATGACTTCTCAAGATAGCGGATACGAAAGTGAAGAGACAATTATCTACGACGCTGAATTAGATCGAGTACTGGAAAAATATGAAGAAGCTGCCAAAGATGAACCATATTATTTATTGGAAACTACCTATCCAATAGGATGTTTTCACATAAAAATTGGCCTATCTCCAGCTCGACAGTTTTCTCCATCCATTATTCTGTACCAACATGGTAAATTTACAAGAATCAGTTTAAACACATTCGAGTGGACTACCCTAATTGAGATGTTTATACAAATTATGGAAGAATTTTTCATACCACCTTTGCCGACCTATGCCGATGAGTATGATCCAATCGAATTTGAGTGTGGTGATTTCTGCAAACTAAGACAATTGGTAATGGAAAATGTAAAGTTCCTGACTATCGAGAAACACGGAATCGAATATTATTTATGTGAAGATGATGTAAGCCAGATCCTGAGAGCAAACATTGATTTAGTGTCTCAACGAGTGTCGTTATTGGACAATTTACAGTTTTTTTCGTATTATAGAAATGTTGTATACTTTATTCAGCAAAATTGTCATAAGAGTAACAGTTTATATAGTCGACTTCACGCTTTAACTGCGTTTTGTGAAATTTCTCCAGATACTTTGTTAAGTCAAGCTTTGAATGAATATGTATGGTATTATAGCAATAAAGTTGTAAATGATTTGGATAGTTGTGAATAAATAATATTAATAAATATGTTGTCTTTTATTTTTACCTAATATAAATAAAACAAACAAAAATTAAGATTAAACAATTTTATTAATAAAAATTACATTATACAATGGATAATATTTTTTATATACAATTTACAAAAACTTTGCGATAAGTGATCTTTTCTTTTTTTTTTTAAGTAACCATATACTGCGCAAAAAGAAGAAAATTATTTATGCATTGAGCATCTACATTGAAAGGACCAAGTTGTATCAAACAAGACGTGATCAAACGAATTTTGACACCAATTATCTGTTAAATCATACAAATATTTTATTTCATATTCATGATATTCATTCCAATTAAGAACCTGTTCATAACCATAACATTTATTTTTTGATTTAAGTACGTTTCGGAAAAGTTTGAAACAGCTAAAACAAAAGTTTAAAGCAATAGCATCTGCTACAAATGCAGAAAAACAAACACAATACATATTAAGTTCTTTCTCTTTATAATAATTTGACTCACAAAGATGATTTCTTTCTGCTTCGTTTTCACGTTTTGTTTGTTCAAAATCTATTTGATCACATATTTGTATTTTATGCAAATAATCAGTTTCATATAATTTTCGAAAGCGATAAATACTATAATTATTACAAATTTCTACAGTAAGGCTCCACGGCAGTGGTGACATCTCAACAAATTCAGTTATGTTCAAGATATTTTCACAAATAGTTTTTATAGATTGTGTGCGTAATGTTGTTACCATCTTTTCTTTTGCTGTATTTCTGCAACAACAACAACAAATAAATGTTTAGTGATGACACTGCCGTTTTATGTATTATAATGCCCCCACGGAAGCGTATTAAATGATTTTGGTATTAAGTACCGCTTGTCGTCATAAGGACTTAGAGCCGTTTTGGATTGTTCGATGCTAAATACTGAATGTTGATATGACCGAATACATCTTTGGCTTGCGTTTTGAATTTTGAATTCTTTAAGACATTTTTCATAGTCTTCGTACGTAATTTTATTTCGAACGACATTATATTTCACTCCTTTTGCCTTTTTGGTTATTCCCAAATTGCTTACGTCGCTTTCAATTCTCTCTTTGTTTAGTTGTTTTCGTTCCAGGCGTTGTCTTTCTTTTTCCCTCTCCACGTCTGTTATTTGCATTTTAAATGTGTACATTTTTGATCTTAGCCCAATAAAATGTGTAATTATTTTCCCATTTGCCTCATCCTTCATTAATCCAGGGATTTTTTTATTTAATCGTTCTATGTCATATGGGTTATTTTCGGCGTAGTCGGAGGTATCGAATTTGCTTGGATATGCTTTTAAAACCTCTCTATATGCATCTGAACATTGCAGTTCATAAATAAAGCTGTCTGTGTCCATGTACAACAATGAACAGTTTTCTTCTCCCATCGTTGGAAGCATAAAGTTATAATGAAAATCGTACATACATAATTTGGATATATCAAGGATTGCTGCGCCTATATACAGGGGTTTATTAAAGCATACTTCTGATTTTTTCAGTTCGATAGCCACCAAATTCTCATGAAAGATCGTTCGACTATGAAATCGACTACTTGCAATCAAATTTTTAGCTCCGTACCTTCCATGCCATTTTTTACATAATTTTACGATACGATGACGTCTTATGTTCTCCATTGTCTTACCGAACACAGCATTATTCATTAATTTAAAGAGATTTTTTTCGAAGCTACTTGTGGCTGCTGTTCGTAAGTTGGTATTTAACTCAATATATGGTCGCAGCCACGCAGATTGTTTAAATTTCAACACTCTGTGTATCTTTGTTAAAATTAAACCGTTCTCTAATGCCTGTTTAAGATTTCTATAATGAATAATATATTTTGTTTTGTGATATAAGGTTGGTATTAACTTTGGCAATTTTGAACCGGGCGGAATGCGGTGTTCGGCAGCAAATGGAAAATCTTTGTGTTTATCATGCAATTCGCGTGGATACTCCAAGTCAACTTGGAAAAAATAGCCCTCTTTCGCATCATTTGGTATTGACATAATATCAATATGACCTTCGGGAAGATTAGTGGATTTTGATGCAACACCAAATTTGGTACCATCTTCAATCCATTTGAATCCTCCTATTGGTAAAGCCTCACTCATGGCCCAGCCATACAGATTATTCACGTCTAAATACATGATGTATTTAGAGGGTTGTGTGGGGTCATACGTCGACATGTATTTGTTGTTGGCCTCCGAATACCTGTTGCTGCAAACAGATATTCCGCCTCTTATGGCTTTTTCCATGAACAAAATCATATCCACATCTTTTAGCAATTCTAATTTACATTTTGTGTATCTCAGCATACAATCCCACGTGTATCCTGGCATGGTATAATACCAAGCAGGATCTAGTTTATACGTGTCTCGACATTTTTGTCGAAACTGCTCAAACACATCAGCCAGCAGCAGAATATCTGTTTTCAAATACAAATCGCTGTATTCACCCAAATTTTTACAATTAAATTTATTCCAAACATTCTGCGCATGAGCATACTTCTCTTCACTAATATATTCATTATTTAGCTTATTATAAAAATGCCTAATGTTGGGTAAAGAAGTTTCATCTAATTTTTCCACGCTATCGATATAATCGTAACAAAATACTCCTTTACAAGTTAACAAATTGAATGTATCATCATCTAAATTACTAAATTCTCGTTTTAAAATCTTCTTTTCCGATGTGTCTAAAATTGATGCTAATTCGTCGAGTGAAGCTCCCATAAATCTTAGTGAATCAATAAATCGTAATTTAATTTGATGTTCGTCAGAGTGTAATGTAAATGAAATATATTTTTCTTTATTAATTGGAAGTAGACTCAAGTGCCCATGTTTGCATAAATCAATAATCATAAAATGCGAATCGTAACCACTAAAATTGTGAAAAACCACGGGAACAACAAATAATTTTTTAAAGTTCAAATTACATGCTTGGTGTGCAAATCCACGTACCTCTCCGGTAAAATGGTTGTGATCTACTACAATTGTATCTGTAGCCAAAAAGCGTTTCTCACAAATATGACAAACAGTCGCTCCATTTGTATTAGTCTTTTCGGCTATAGGTATAATTGTTTTCAACTTGGAATTTACAAATTTGGAAATTTCAGCCATTTCTTTTGCAAACCACTCCATGCAATTTTCACCTCTATAGCTCTTAAAATAAGATAAACTGTCATCGTAAGCACATTTAAAATAATAACCTGCACTAAAAGGTACATGTTTCTGATATTTTGCTGTTTTACTCAATTTGACATTGGAATCCGTAAAATTATGTAATTGGCATTCAAAATCGGCATAAACTATAAACGGAGTTGTTTGTTTGTACGTAAAATTGCGAAAACCCACATGATCATATTTAGGAACAGTCATTTTGCATTTATTCATATCCGAACACATTTCTTCATGCTCTGCTAGTTTGATTTCACTGCTAAAGTGGTTTAAACAACGATCGCAAATATATTTTTTACTTTTGCTCTTATTCACTTGTGACTGTACTAATTTTCCCAAATCTTTAATCCAACAATAATGAAAACGTATTTCCGTCTGATCGTCATCTTCTGGAGGAGCATCGTAATCATTTAATTTTGGAAAATATTTATCTTGCACAAGAAGCAAATTAACATGCTTTTCCAACTTTGTTGGTGTCAGTCTGGCAGGTACTACTTCGTAAAATTGTTTGTCCTTAACTATATTTAATTCTAATACGAAAACATTGACTGATATGGCGTTTAGTTTTTCGAATTTTGAAATTTGATTTAATGGCATTGGGCTTTCTAATTTGTCCGTTTGAAAAATAGTAGAATAATGTGGATATTTGGATACTCTTTGAGCATCTTTGTTAGCAGGATACAAAGCACTAACTATTGACCAATAAAAGCATGCTTGATCAAAATTACGAACATTGATACAAGCCTTTTTATTACTAATCTCTTTTGGCAAGTCAATGAAGGACGAACCGTTTCCTATGTCCACTCTATTAATATTAACCTCTAATGAAATTACTTTAGACAGCGCGGCTCCTGAATCTTTTTCTGCAAATTCGGACAGCTTTGTATAAATTTTATCTTTAACATTTTCACGAAACCAAAGATGTAAATCGGTCGATGTATCTATAATAGCATTTTTCGTATTAAAATATTTTAAATCTACACTTTCACTATCACTTGATTTTTTAATGAACTCCCCGCAAAATGCAGTATTGACTTTAAGTATTCTATGTGTTTTCAAAATAATTTTAATTTTGTTGCTAAAAACAGTATAAGCATCCTCTAAAAATTGGCCAATGTCCTTATGAGTTAAATTTACTATTACACCGGTTTTAATTCGACTGGCAAAACACGACATAACATTTTCCCATTTAACTCTATTGCGTAATTTTGAACTAAACCCCATCCCAACATGTTTATTATTGAAATTTAAAATAATTTGTCTAAAATGCTTAAAATGACCTATGTTAGTTTGCAATTTTCTAACTGTTCCAATGGGTAGCTTATTGTTTTTAATAACTTTATTGCATCTCCAAATTTGACTATTTACACGTCTTGTCCACACTTTACGGTCCCTATCAGTGAATTTGTCAAACATTATTTTACGAAGCGTTTTAATAATGTAAAGCAAATCATCAGACTGTTTGATCACTTGTTTATGTTGCATGGCTACTCAAACACAAAAGATACAAGAAAGAACAAGATCACTTACCCTTTTTCCTTTATTCTAATAGCTAGTTGTCTATTATCTCAAATTTTGCTGATGGGCGGTGGTATCCGGTATCGATCAGTCCTCGAAATATAATGGAATACTTCTTAGTTGCAAAGTCAGAGATGAATGGAGTATATACGTTTGTGACTCTATTTGGCAGGAACACAACGTTCTCCTCCAGTTCCAGCAAAACTACTTGGCCAAATTTATTTTTCACCAGCTTGGCGTCTATTACTTTTTGTGGCTCGTTTATTGGTAGTTCGTTTAATTTAATTATTGGTTTACGGTCTGCAACCAAAGAAACGGCATTTATTTTTGTTAAATCCATCTAAAACAATAAGAAACAATTGCTAGAAAACGTGCACAAATCTTACTATTTTCCTATAAATAATAGTTTAGAGAAAACAAAATCCACAGAAGTACGTAACAAAAACAGAGACATTAAAAACAAAAAATCGATAATTTACATTAACAAAATAATGTGATCGTGTAAAAATAAGAAATTGTGAATTGTGAAGACCGACAAAAAATTGGGAACACAGAGAAATAGAAAACAGTAATCCACAAATTATTAAAGAAGAGGAGAAGGGAAATTCTTTGCACGTAAGTATTTTAAAAATACATAGATAAAAGAAACACAAGTATATAGAAGGCCGGCAAAAGAAAATTGGGGAGAGAGTAATAGAAATAGTCCACAATTATTAAAGCACAGTAGACGTGAATTTTTTTTGCACGTAATTATTTTAAACATAGATAAAAGAACCACAAGTACATAATACTAACACAAGAACTTATTTAAAAAATATTTAAGACATGAAACACAAGTACACAACAAATACATACAGAAAAAATATTTAATATGAACAACAAAGATAGCTTACCTTGATTCAGTATTTATCACTGCACTGCGAACTAACTAGCGACACGTTCAGAAACTGTGGTTCGGACACAATTGGTGTACTTTATGCCTGTCGGAAACTCAATGAACTGGCTATCCCCCGATTTCTATTTATATAGTAGGTTAATCTGATGACGCATTAAAATTTACATGTATGTACTTGCAGGATTCTTTGAAACGGCATGTGCATATTATTGCTAGAGTTTGCGGTTTTGATTTCCGTTATTAACGCGTCGGGTAGAATGTGCTGTGTCATAATAATGAAATCGTATACTAAAAAATATAATTGATGCTTTTTTTTTTTGCGGTCATTGCCATATTATACATTCTTATTTATTTTGCAATATCAGGTTAAAATGCAATATTAGACATGTGAATATTATTTATATAAGTTGCAGTTTTAATTTCCGTTTTAACGAGTCGTGTAAAATTTGCAAGGTGTTTCTGGCGATGTTGCAAAAAATATAATCGTTGCTTTTTTGCGGTCATTGCCCTACATTCTTACTATTGCAATATCATGTTACAGGTGTAATATGAGATTGGGAATGTGCCTTGCTTCCGCTGACACATTCGTTTTGTGTGACTAATGAAATTCTATTTAATACTTAGTATTAGATGTGAATTTTATGAATAATAAACTCGTATTTAATTTCTTCTTCTTCTTTGTGTCAAGCCATCTGTCAATTCTTCTTCTTTTCGGTGTGTCACTTCTTCTTCTGTTTTCCGGTTTGTCAATTCTTCATTGTGCTTTGCCATTGTTACTTCTTCTTCTTCTTTTCGTTTGTCTTGTTGCTATCAATTCTTCTTCTTTTCGGTTTGTTAATTCTACTTTGGGTCGAGCCATCGTCACTTCTTCTTTTCGTTTGTCACGTCACCTTCTTCTTCTTCTTCTTTTCCGCAGCCGTCAATTCTTCTTCTTTCCGGTTTGTCAATTCTTCTTCATTTTGTTAAGACATTGTCACTTCTTCTTTTAGTTGTCATGTTGCTGTCAATTCTTCTTCTTCTTTTCGTTTGTCATGTCAACTCTTTTTCTTTTCCGCAGCCGTCAATTCTTCTTCTTCTTTCCGGTTTGTCAATTCTTCTTCATTTTGTTAAGCCATTGTCACTTCTTCTGTTAGTTGTCATGTTGCTGTCAATTCTTCTTCTTTTCGTTTGTCATGTCAACTTCTTCTTTTCAGTTTGTCATGTTGCTGTCAATTCTTCCTCTTCTTTTAGTTTGTCATGATGCTGTCAATTCTTCTTCTTATTTATTTCGTTTGTCACGTCATACGTCAAATGTCACGTTCTGTTAGGCACTATACGGAAAAGAAGAAGAATTGACAGTTAATATTGAACGTTGACAGAAGAAGAATTGACAGTTGGCTTCTGTGTCGCCGCCGCTTTCATTTGACACTCCATACGTCATAATCGGACCAATAGCAACAAAGATATGCTGTAATGCCCTTTTGGCACTGCCGCCATCTTTTTTATGTGTTCGTTACCCCCTCCCCGTTCCGACGAGCCCTCTTACGTCAAAATCAGACCAATAGAAAAGAAGATATGCTGTAATGCCGTTTTGGCACTGCCGCCATCTTTTTTATGTGTTCGTTACCCCCTCCCCGTTCCGACGAGCCCTCTTACGTCAAAATCGGACCAATAGAAAAGAAGATATGACGTAATGCCCTTTTGGCATATTCCGATGCGCACGCCACATACTGAGTTCAACCCCCTTTTTCATCCCCTTTCCAACGATACGTCACACGTCATCCTACGTTAAGCCGTTTGGCATTTATTAATATTTAAGGGTTGCGATTTAGGGGTTGCGCCAGAAACCGCTTTGCCTATCTACTTATGCACAAAACTCTACCTTTGCAAAAGTAAAAGACAACAATCAACAATCCTTTTTTATCGTATTATATAAACATTTAACTTTCTTCTTGTATCTTCAAAATATTTTTTTTATACAACCCGAAACCTAGCCGGCAAGGTTTAATCCAATACAGCTACTTTTCAATTCAAATACTAATAAACAAGCAACGTAATCCCAAGTAAAATTTAATAAAAAATTTTTGTCCTGGTAAAACGTATATTAGATATACCTAATATACCTTTTACCAGGACAAAAATTTTTTATTAAATTTTATGGAACTTGATCGATTTCAGGAGTTTTCCCAGTCATTTCCTATTGCTTCCTCTATTTTTGCTCTGGTTCTTCTTCCTGTACGGCTTCTGTTTTTTCAGTGTTTATCTGTGATCCGCCAATTAAGTTGTTTTCATATTCCGTTTCTTTTTCTGGCACTCCGTTCAAAAATTGTTCGAAATATTCTTTCCATTATATCTTGTGTCGTCGGTTAACACTGTTCTGTTTTTAGTCTTATTTGTTTTAGCTTTATTTCTTTACTGCTTCGTAGTTTACTTTTTTTCTCTCTGTATTTTGTATCTTTCATATTTTTGTTACTAAAATTAGATAACAAAATTCTGGCAAGGGTGGAACAGTTTATATATCTGGGTAGCTGGACTGACTGCAGAGTTGTAAGTGATGAGAAAATTTCGACCAGAATAGAACTTGCACGAAAAAGCGCTGGCGTTCTGTATTGTGAAGTAGAAGTCTGTCTAAAGTATTGAAGTGCTACGTCTGGTCCATTTTGTTCTATGGATTGAAACATGGACAACCAAAATAAAGAATCTTAACAAATTGGAAGTGTTCGAGTTGTGGTGTTAGCATGCCGTAGCATGCTTAGAATCCTGTGGACAGCTCATATACCTAACGAACGTATGCTAGAGACCATTCCCAAAGAGCGAGAATTGATCAACATCATATAAATGAGAAAGGTTCAATACTTTGGTCATATAATGAGGGGACCTAAATGTCGCTTATTCAGGTTGACCATTCAGGGCAAGATAGGAAAACGCTGGGTTGAAAGAAAACAACTGTCCTGGCTGCGTAACATTAGATAATGGACATGTTGAACGATCGAGGAATTCTTTCATCAGCAGCTTCATGTAGCTGTCGACCTAGAAACATTTCATCAGCTTGTTAATACGACGATAGCCAACGCTTGAAAACAAGCACGGCACACAAAGAAGAAGATATTTTGATTGTATTTGGCTTGGCTTATTGGTATATTTTCCCCAATTGTTCTTTCTTTTTTTTCCCGATGTTTACCTCTTCATTCCGTCATGGTTTCTGTGTCTCTTTTCTATTCGCGATGAAAAACAAAGTATCTGACCTCTGGTGGAATAAATTTAAACTACTATAAGTGGTATAAACAAACAAGAAAATTGTTAATTTGAATGGAATTTGGTCAATATTAAGAAATTTTTAGTAAATTTTAGCATTATGAGTACATTAAAATATTTTAAATCAAATCGGTATTGTTCTGTTCCCCGATTGAATGTTTGTTTATACCATTTATATCGGCCATTTTCCTGAATTCGACCTGCCCTCTATATTCCGTTTCAATCGCGAATTATATTATTTCTTTTAGTTCCGAATAGGTACTAGTTTTGCAGTATCTTCATAGTTTTTCTTAAATTGTTTCATTATTTTTCTATTATTTCTGTCATTTTCTCTTCTTTATTCATTATCTTCTCTAACTTCTCTTGTATCTGATTTTCCTGTATCAACGGTGGATAACTCAATTTTTCATCAAAGTGGACTTATATTATCATAAAAGTGGACTTATATTCAACTTTCCTTTTGTATCTTCAAAAAATTCTCTTCTATATTCTATACAAACCGAAATCTAGTCGGCAAGGGTTAATCCAATACAGCTACTTTTCAAATACTAATAAACAAGCAACATAATCCCCTTTAGGAGCTACTCGTGTTTAACGACAACTCAGCTTTGGGAGCATTGTATTAGTGGTACTTAAACTCATCCCAATGGCATAAGAACTGCCGAAAGGGCTTTTTGAGAACCGTTTGGCGTGTACACATCCTTTGTGGTGCATTTGTTGTATCTTCGAGTACTCTATTCTTCCGATCAAATGGACGGTTTCATACATGTTTGTTGACTACTTAGTTTGTTTGGGATTAGACGGGATTTGAAAAAAGTGGGTACAATGTGTGGGTACTTTATACAGGTACTATAAATAATTATCTTTCTTTGTTGGAGCAATGTTTTTTCAACCGTTTAGTTTCAATGGGTACAACTATATTAGCTTAGATTTAACATTGATACAGCAGTTAGGTTTTACAATTAAAAAGAAGATGAATTCTTTTAACAAACAATTTTTTTTATTTATATCTTTTTATAAATTTGATCTGGCTTCTAATTTTACCTAGATGTTTCTACAGAAATGGCGTACATTTTAGCAGACGATATTAGCGGAACTTAACACGTTAAATATTTGTTTCAGAATTCTTCTCATTTTGTCATTTTCCATTTGTAGCATGCTTTTTCCATTTTCTTGCCTGCATTTCCTTCACCATTCTCAACCGTGTCATGTATTAATATAGTTTGTAATGGTTTCTTTTCGTAATAAAAAATCTTGTTTTAACTGACCTTCATTTTAAAAAATGCTTCTTCCAATTTCAAATTTGTTTAATAACAATTTTTAATCCTAGCTCTCATCTCACCGTGTACATTGCAATCCATTTGGATCTTCGCTCAATATAACAACTGTGTCATTCATTAGCGTATCTTATGATATTTATCTGTTTTCCATAAGTTTTTACTCTATTTGCTCTATATTTTCATTGCGCCAGTCATCGGCTAAATTTAGTAGTCAATGATTTAAATGACATACCACAAATCAGGAATACAACTGGCACAGTTAAAGAAGTTATAACATTTTTTCGGCAGAATGGCCAAAGAAGGGCAATAGTGGGAACTCTTCAAAAACTATGTGAAACCAGATGGACCGAAAAATATAAAGCAATTCGAAAGTTTAGTGAGCAGTTTGTTAGCATCGCTGAAGCACTTCAGACTCTATCGACTGAAGGTAACCGTGACACAAGGCAGAAAGCTTTCCAGCTTCATTGCGCAGATACAAATACAGCATTTGTGATATGTCTACATGTGATTGCCAAATACTCTGCCAAGTTAGAAATCGTTACGCAAATGTTACAAGGTGTCAGTGTAGATATTTTGAAGATATCAAAACACATTCAGAAGGTTACTGAGCTATTCAGTTCAGACCGACAAAATGGAGAAAAAGAGTTTGATAACATTATGGCAAATGTTGAAACAACAGCAAACAAGCTTGGAATCGAGCTCACATGTCCTCGTGTTGCTGCGAGACAGGTTCACAGACCAAATCACTCTACCCAGACTATCAACGAATACTATAGAAAGTCTATTTTCTTGCCTTATTTGGATTCTTTGGTTCAATCGTTGAAAGATAGGTTTTCAGATAGAAACAAACCATCATTTGAAATTTTCAATCTGCACCCT
Source organism: Diabrotica virgifera virgifera (assembly GCF_917563875.1). Taxonomy (NCBI): domain Eukaryota; kingdom Metazoa; phylum Arthropoda; class Insecta; order Coleoptera; family Chrysomelidae; genus Diabrotica; species Diabrotica virgifera. The sequence goes on from NC_065449.1 coordinate 13,735,848, forward strand.
AAAATCATGAAAGATCTTTCTAAGGAAGATTTTGAAAAGTCTATTAACAATATAAACAGCACGTATTGTGAATTGTTAGACAACTTTAAGGAGCAATCAATTCTGTGGTTCGACCTTTGGAAAAACACGGAGATAGATGCCAAAGCCTTGGAAAAAATGAACTTAATAGAGGTTCTTGAGCATGAGCATGCCTGCTTTTTGCCGTCAGTAGCAAAAGCCATCCAAATAGCTCTTTGTCTGCCACCAACAACTTGCACCATCGAGCGATCATTCAGGTAACTAACTATAATTTTATTACGTTATATTCTTATCCATGTGTTTCAGTTCTTCTAAAACTTACATTACAATATAACAACCTCGATACTTTTTTAGAGCACTCTCAAACGTGTGAAGACCTGGATAAGGAATACGATGTCGAACAATCGTCTAAGTGGGCTATGCCTGTTATCTGTACACAGAAGAAAAATAAAAGAAAATATAGAAAACTTAATGCAGAAAGTAATTGATTTATTTGCGATGGACACCAGAAGAATTCAATTATTATTTAAGTAACATTTTACTGACACTAACCGTGTTGCGTTTTAAACAGCAAAACAATTTTTCTTGTATTTTTTGTTTCAATACCCTTTGTCCCCCCTGAGGAAATATCCTGTGGGCGCCCTTGGTCATTAGCGTATCTTATGATATTTATCTGTTTTCCATAAGTTTTTACACCATATTCCGAGTTGTACAAAGCACGTTTAAAGATTCTATCTGCATTTAAATTGAACAACACTGGGGACAGCACACAACCCTGTCTTACTCCCTTTAGAATTTTACACTCTTCTGTCGACTTCCCAATAATACGAATAGTCGCTGTAACGCCAAGATAATTTTTCAATGATACTGACGTCGCAACTCATCTGTTAATATTTTAATTAAATTGTCATGATGTACGTACTGTATCAAATGCCTTTTCATAATCAATAAAAACGGCACACACATCTTAATGTTATCTCGACATCTCCCTAGCAAAATATTCAGTGCAAAAAGTTCTCTAGTTTCCAATCCATCTCTAAATCCAAATCTCGTTCTACTGTGGATGATACGTAGGAATAACTTCAAAGTGTGACTCATAAGACATATAAATTCATAAGCCTATAATCCTTACAGTGTTTTGGTCGTTGTTTTTTTGGTAAAGTCCTAAATTGACCCAAACCAGTCCTCTAGGATTTCTTTAGTTGAGTACACATGATTGAAAAATTTAACCTATATTTTAACGATTTCTTCGTTAAATTAATAGTTTTATCATATCCGCTAGAATGTTATCAAGGCTACAACTTCTTTGCTGTTCAGCTGTTCTTTGCCAACTTTATAGGATGTACGAGTAGTACTTCTACCTTTGGTATTTCTGGCCCTTCGCAGTCACCTTATTTCCGTTGTTCTCCTAGTCTGACGTCATTAAATACCTAGTCCATTTATTTACGTAAGTATACTAACCTATCAGAACTTTTTTTATGATAATTTCCCCTGTCGAATCTATAATTATGGTGTGAGGAGTTTTTTGTCCGGTATCCGAGGCTTGGTGATCGGTTCTATGAGCTTGATATCATCGACGATTTTTTCGAACGACACCGCAGTACCACAGAATAGGAAACACTGTGAGTGTTTGGCTTTATTGGGTTCTCGAAAATTTTTAGAGGTGTTGTTTTATGTTTTAGACTGTAAGAATTTCGAAAAATATTGTACCCACTGAAAAAGAGTAGTAAAAGTAAAACTATTCTTAAACATCCTTGTTTTAAGCGGAGAAAGCCTTAAATCTCTGGTTACTTAAGGCTGATTCACATAATAGCTCAGGTCACGCTCCGCTCACGGTCAGCTCAAGCCACGATCAAAATATTCTCTCGGAGAAACCACGCAGTCAAAAAAAAGGGCCGGAACTTGACCGTCGTGTTTAGTGCGGACAGCATGATTAAGATGCGTGTAAGAATAGTTGACCGAACCTTGAGCTGAGCGTGAGCGAACCGTGACCTGAGCTATAATGTGAATCAGCCTTTACCCTTGCATAAATTACAACAAAAATTTCTACCTAACCCAATTTTGTGGTGGGCCAACTATCTTCGTCATAAAAACCCAAAACCCCATTCCCAAGAATACCGCAAGGATAGCATTATGATAATATTACCGGCAAATATCAAACGGACAACTTTCCACTTTATGGCCGATACAATATTCCAGCAATATGAATTTTAAAAACTGGTAGTACCCAGTTTCTGTCATAAAAGTCAATAAACTGAGATTTTATGGCATTGGGTATGCAGTCTCTGATTTTAGTGTTCAATGCCCTATTTATGGTATCAATAAAATGTTTGTGGTGACTCCGACGCCGACCACGAATTTTTAAAAGTGCTACCGTTTTTGCCGCAGGGGAATTTTGAATTTTGGAAGTAGGCCAGATCAAATTTTTTTTTCGATTCTATCGTTTATGAACTTCTTATTCATTTAGTTTGTAAGATTGCAATGTCATCATAATGCTTCTTACGATTATAGGATTGTATAGTTGTAACAAATAATTGTACATATTGTATTTTTCATTAATTTCTTTTATTCTTTCATTTTAAGATTAATTTTTATCAGACTTATATCGGGTTTTTTTGGATTCTATTTTTTCATGGTCTACGTTCACTTTTTTTTTCTATTTACACCTATAGATACTCGAGAATTGTTTATAAAGGAAAGACAATAATGTAAAGGTAAATCTAGAGACAAAATAAAAATTAGTATTTTAAAGAAAAAACTGTGTAACAACAAAATGACAGAAAAATTTAACATATTCCATGAAAAAAAAAAAAAGGAATCAAAGGGGTAAGAAAATCAAATTTAATAAAGGCCATATTATCAGTAGTAACTGCACAAGAGCTCTAAAATTATTGAATTTTTCCCGAGTGACACTTTGACAGTTTTAATTTCACGACCCGAAGGGGAGTGAAATTATGTCAAAGTGTCATGAGGGCAAAAATTCGATATTAATTTTAGAGATCGAGTGCAATTTGTTGCGATTATTTCATGAATAAAACTGTTCAAAACCAAAATTTTATTGTAATTTATTTATGTAAGTACAAATTAGTACAATTAAACACACAGTTGTTATAAATATTTGACGGTTCAAAGTCATCACTTTTATAATTTTTAAAACATTAATTGTCATTAATGTCACTGAATGTATTTTTTCGTAGCAACCAAGGGCATCTGACGTAATATACTTGACGACGGGACATTATCAAAAATTATCTGGTATAATATCACAAGAGAGTGAGAATAAATTGAAAATAATGCGACAGTTTTTCGAAAATTTGTTGTCTGGCAATAGACACGAGAGTCCGCAGGGCTCGAGTGGCTATTGCCCAATTTATTTGCAATAAATTTGGGCAATATTGCCCAACAAATTTGAGTAGAAAATGAAGCATTATTTTCTTATTTATTCTTACTGTCGTGTGATATTCGTAAGATTATTTTTTAATACGTATATTATGGATATTTTCTTAAATGTGACAGTTGTCAAAACTAGGAAATTGGTAAAAAAAAATTCTATCGGGAATTTTCTACAGTAGATAATTCTCAGTATAATTTTAATCTGATTGGATAGGATTAAACACGTGATCAAATATCTTACTATACGATTGGAAGTTAAAATCATTAAAAAATAATCAGTTTAATTTTTATTTCTGTAGCTTTCTATTGGTCAGAATCTCCTATGAATGAAATAATCACAGTTATTGCCCTTTATACCCAAGAGAAAGCTAATAAAGTAGAAAAAGTAGGTTTTATACAGTAAATAATAAAAATACTGTTTCTTTTTTTCCTTTTTTCTTCCTCTCCGTTTCCAGCAATTTTGTAGTTCTATCAACTCTATCAGAGAGTAAAACGATGTCATCAGCAAATCTTAGGTGGCTCAGATCCTTTCGATTTATATTATTTATCATATTATCCTCTCGTTCCATTCACTTTAACCTTTAACATGAGTACAGCTGTAAACAATTTCGGAGAGATAATATTACCCTGTCTAATTATACATTCTGTTCGGATTTTTTTAGTATCTTAACACGATCAAATGCCTTTTGGAAGTCAATAAAACAACAGTATATGTCTACAGATATATCTCGACATGTTTGAGCAAGTACGTTTTTTCCAAACAGTGCCTCTCTCGTTGAAAACCCGTTACGGTTTTTGTGTCATCCAGGTATTCCACGCATTTATTGTAGATACGACCATGTATTACCTACAGAAAAATTTTCAATAAATGGTTTAACAAACTGATGGTTCTATAATCAGCACAGGTTTTTGCTGTTCTCTTCTTAGGTAGAGGTATAAACAGTGAATTAGACCAACCATTAGATAGTTGTCCGCTGGTATAAATGGTATTGAAAAACGAAGTTATAGCCTCTAAAATAGTCTAAAACATTGCAATCATTTATAGGCTTGTATATTTCAGTTGGAATTTTATCAGGATCAGTCGCTCTGCCATCTTTTGATAATTGTATGGCTTTTATTACCTCAGAGCGTGTTATTAGGGGTCCATCGCAGTTAGTAATATCGGGAGGTGAACTACTTCTACTTACTCCTATCGTCTTCGAATAGGTTCGTAACGTAATTTTCCCATTCTTTAAGTTTGTCCACTACTTCAAATATTACTTTACCATGTTCATCTTGTAGCAATACAGTTTGTTTCTTATTGAAGATACCAGCCGCTTCTTTCACTTTTTAATACATGTTAAACGTGTCGTATCTGTTTTCAAGTTCTTCAATGTCATGACACTGTTTGGCTAGATGTTGACTCTTTGCTTCTCGTATTTTACGTCCAATTTCTTTTTGTATGCTGTTATAAAGTAGTGTTTCGTTGTTTTTGGCTAGTCGCCGTTGTTCCATCAAATCCAATATGTCTTCTGTCATCCAAGCCTGCTTTTTAGCTTTGACCTGCCTTGTAAATTTCTCATACATATTTCTTTTACTGTTACGATTTTATTTAAGTCTTTATCTACATGCTCACCGATATTTTCCCAAATTGCATTTTCGTTCAGTTGTCTTTGAACTGATTCCTTAACTTTCTTGTCTTGTAATTGTGCTATATCAATATTTTTGCGAGACTTTTTTTTGATCACCTTTTTTAATTTTAATTTGGTTACAGACCCAATGTCAGCACCTGGATAAGTTTTAACTGATTTGATGCAGTTTCTAAATCGATTTTTTATTAGAATGAAGTCGATTTGGTTCCTAATAATTTTGTCCTCTGATTTTGCATTTGACTTCCAGGTGTAGAGTCTTCTCGGTGGTAGTTTAAAGTGAGTATTCGATATAATGAAATCGTGTTCTTGACAAAACTAGACAAGTCGATCTCCAAATCTCCACGTTCGTTTCTGTTTCCCAAGCCATAATCCCCCACAATGTTCAAACAGCGTCCTTTGCCGACTTTAGCGTTAAAATATCCAAGGACTATGGTATTTTCTGCTGATTTGACAAGATCTAGAGCATCAGTAAGATCTTTGTAAAATGCTTCTAATTTATCTTCATCACTGGATGATGTTGGGGCATAGACCTGAATTCCAATGACCCCAATTCCTCGCTTTCCGTATACTTGGCCTTGAAGGATTACCTTCAGGGAATCGCAGTAGCCTTTTCAATCGCAGTATTTATTCGCATGTTTGTCACTTCATGTCTAAATCATTTTTATTTAGATGTTCTTCTTCTACATTAATAAAGTTCGCAAGTGATGGATTCTGATAAGCTACTCTATCATCTAAGCCTTAGCACTGTTGAGCTAAATAAACAAATAATTAAAATCATTCATTTTCCTATTATATAAAACATTATCCAAATGGCAACAATATATACAAAATTATTCATCGCCATCTTGTTCTTATTAATTACACATGACATATATAACTTTAATTTTGATTTCAAAATATCCATAAATTATTCTAAAATATTAATAGATTTGAAACAGGTAAATCTGTTATTTAAACTTTGAAATAATTCTCCATAGGATAAATGATACGAGCCATCATTTTAACTTTGTAAAAGGCCGGTGAACATTTGGCAACTACGGGGGTGTTCCGAAAATGTATACTAGAAGGCAATGGAAACAATGTAAAATTATCAGTAGTAATTGCACAACAGCTCTAAAATTATTGAATTTTTCCCGAGTGACACTTTGACAGTTTTAATTTCACAAGCCAAAGGCGAGTGAAATTATGTCAAAGTGTCACGAGGGCAAAAATTCTATATTAATTTTAGAGTTCGAATGCAATTTGTTGCGATTATTTCATGAATAAAACTGTTCAAAACCAAAATTTTATTGTAATTTATTTATGTAAGTACAAATTAGTACAATTAAACACAAAGTTTTTATAAATATTTGACGATTGAAAGTCATCACTTTTATAATTTTTAAAACATTAATTGTCATTAATATCACTGAATGTATTTTTTCGTAGCAACGAAGGGCATCTGACGTAATTTACTTAACGACGGGCAATTATCAAAAATTATCGATTTAATTAAGATTTCTGTAGCTTTCTATTGGTCAGAATCTCCTATGAATGAAATAATCATAGTAATTCTTAATTTTATACCAGCTTTTATAACAAAAACTGTGTTTCTCTTAAACATTTATATTTTAATCCCAATCTTGTGGGGTGAAATAATATTTATATAAGATTTAATTTCTGAGGTATACAAGTTATCTACATACATAACAAAACTGTGAAAATGAAATTATTCGATCAATTCTCAACCCCTTTGACTCCACTAACTAGAGTTCCTCAACGATCAGTGCAAGTATTAAGTACAATAACTGCTGTTGTACTTGATATACAGCAATGATGTCTTCTTCATTTTTTCTTCTTAACTCAGGCGAGACTCGTTAGTCTCTGGCACATGGTCATAAGACCTTTGTACCAAACCCTGTTCTTCTCCTTAAACTTTAATAAGTCCTGTGGCCTCAACGAAGGCCAACAGTTTTCTTATTGGTAGTTTTAGGATCTCTTCTGGTTCACACCTCATTTGACCAGTGAAGTCCTACCTTACATCACCTAGCACACTGCAATGGCATAGTATGTGTATGGCAGTTTCTTCTTCCATTTCGCACTTTCTGCACCATGGTTCATTCACCTTACCTAGTTTGTATAGGTGATTTCTTAAATGGCAATGTTCCGTTACCATTTCAGTGACCGTTTTGATCTCTCGTTTATTAAGGTCCATCAAACTGTTCGAGAGTTTTTTTTATCAATATTCTTGATTATTTTTTTAGTCTGGATTTGGCCTTGAGAGGTTCTCCATTTATTTTGATGATTCTTTATCAGCCATTTCTGAACCTCGTTTTTCGTAGCATCTTTAGTGATGAAACAGAAAGGGCCTTCAAAAGTTTCTCTAGAGCCTTGTTTTGCTAACATATCTGCTCGTTCGTTCCCATGCACCCCTTCATGACCCGGCACCCATATTAAAGACACTTTATTGTCTTTTTACAGCTTATTGAGGAGATCTTTGCAATTTCTCACCAGTTTTAATTTGGTGGGAGGGTTCTTTACAGGTAGAATAGCCAATTGGCTATATGTGTAAATGTTGATTCTGTTAGCTTTAGAGTCTTCATCAATAATTTCATCAATGCAGGCCACCAACAGCAACGATATTTCTACCCAAAAAATATCCCAGACACACAGTTGTTTCACTATGCGGACGATACGGCTCTGCTCACAACAACGAGACGCAGCCACCCTAACAGAATCTTTAGGAGAGCACAATATCTATTAAACGGTATTAAAGAGTGGTTTAATAAAGTGGAGAGTGACTCTAAACACTAACAAAACACAGACCATCGTGTCTGTCCTAAATCATCACCCAGAGTAATCAGGAACAATGGTGACCAATTCGTTTTCTGACATGATGAAGACTACTCTTCTAATCTCTAAAGGAGTTGAATGATGATTTCTTAGTACTGAAGATACTATTACTATAATTCCTGATGAATAATTCTTCTTCTCTAGGGAACTGTTCCAGGACATCGGTTGTCACTTACCTATATATAAAGCCTATAAGAGTTTTTAATGACCTATATAGAACTTTTCGTACGAAATCTTTTTTGGAAATTCAGAAAAAAATACCTAAACTATTTTTATAAAAATTGTATAATTGTCTTTTCATAAAAACCGTGGAAGGAAAAAAGGAGAGAACAATGAGAAATAGATATAAAGGAGAAAATCAGATAAGACCAGGTAGGGTTCACAGCGGAAGAAGAATGCGTAGATCACATTTATATGGAAAACTATTAGAAAAACCGAATGGCCAAAAATAGATCCGTCTATGTGGCTTTTGTAGATCTTAAGAAGGCCTTTGACTAGATACCAAGAATCAAGCTATGGGAAGCGATGGAAGACATCGGAGTTCCACGAATATTCAAAAAAAGCAGTAAAAGCACTCTACAAGAATAAAAAAGGAGACATCAAAACGGGCAATAGGATATGCAGTTCATTTAAGAAGACAACGGGACTGCTACAAGGTTACTCCGGCGCATCCCTACCCTGGTCAAAGTGTTCCTGGAAGAAACCCTAAAACTAACGAAAAGAAAGCTCGAAAGAATGGGCATACCTATTACCTATTAGGCATATGTAAGAAACGAATACCTATATACCCTAAGTTTTGCTGACAACCAAATAGTGATCGCACAAGACAAGGATGACCTCAGCAAAAGGGGTGTGGGAAAAACATCAGTATAAAAACAAAAAGAAGAATATATAACACCATGACAAGAAGAATTCTGACTTATGGGTGTGAAGATTGGATAACAAATAAGAAAACCTAAGGATGCTATTGGAATTCCTAAGGAGAAGCCACATAGTAACAATCGGAGATAGAATAAATAGCATGTCAGAAGAGCAGACAAAAACGTTGGATAGACAGAATAACAGAGTGGAAGACGATAGAAAGAAGGAAGAGAGGCAGACCCCGAAGATTTTTCAGAGATGAAGTGGACGAAGCAATGGAAAGAAGAAATGTGCTGGAAGGGGACTGGCAAAACAGAAAGAAGAGGAGAGAACGATTGAGTGAAGGAATACAGTGAAAACTGTGGAAATCATGAGTATATACAATATTTATATTATGTTTTAAAACGTACCAAACATACCCCGTAGATGAATATAGTCCAAATCGAGGAATCGATACCCATTAATAAATAATTATATTTTGATTAGAGTATATACGATGATAGATAATGAGTTTATCAATATTTCAAAAACATGGAAGCATAAAACGTTTTTTGATATTATGTATTTTTAAATATAAATAAATAACAGTCATACTTTAAATGAAAAATATTCAATATCATTGATATTAAATATCGCTAATGCATACCAAAAACGCAGTGTCAAGTGATGTGTTATTTATTTTTTATGCATGACTTTGTTTCAATCATTTTTTGTAAGTTTAAATTATTATATAGCACATAACACGTGTTACATATTCATAATAAAAAAATTAATTTGTATTAAATAAAGATTAAATTTTCTACTGCTACTATTTTCAATAACATAGAACAGTGCGAGTGCATAGCGTACAAGAATGATGTGGGAATGAAAAATACGGACTAACTAAACTCCTGGACAAAATTAACGCACCACTTTAATTAATCTAACTATTTACAATATGAACACAAAATAAAACTAAGTTACATTGAAATATGTAATAATAAACACCTACAAATAAGTCCAACATGACTTTATCATGACCTTAATTTGTCTTATTGTTTCGTTAAAAAATTGTTTTTGCCGGAAATGCGTAAATAAGCTAGCATAACTCTAAATAATTGCAAACAGAAAAAAATCAGTAAAGTAACACAATAAAATGCATCTGGGTCAACACTAATACCGTGTAGGCCCTCCTCTACTTCTTATGACTGCATTTATGCGTCGAGGCAGGCTTGATATCAAATGTTCAACAAAAGCTTGCGGAATATTCTCCCATTCTTCAATAACGGACTCAATTAGTTGGTTGTGATTGGCAATAGAGGGTCTACGACTTGGATTTTTTTGAGATAGTTCCATATATGCTCTATAGGATTCATGTCCGGACTGTTAGGTGCCCACTCTAATAATGGAATATCAACATCATTTAGGTAGCCAATAACCTGCCGTGCCACATGAGGACGAGCGTTGTCTTGCATGAATAAAAAATTAGGTCCAAGAAACGGAGCAAACGGCAATTCATGTTCGAAAATAATGTTGTCTAAGTAATAATGGGCATTCATAGACCTCGTACGTATGGGGACCAACTCCGTGCGAGCTTCAAAACAAATTCACCCCCCCTCCCAACATTTTAGAGCCACCACCAAAAGGTACTTTAGGAGAGATATTGCAGCTGGCAATCCTTTCTCCTCGCCTTCGCCAGACACGCTCACGACCATCTGGAGTTTTTAGGCTTACTCTAGTCTCATCGGAACTCGTTTCCAATCATCGATCGTCCAATTTTGATGCAATCTTGATTCTCTGAAATTGAATCAATTCAATCTCTGAACCCTGTGTTCTCTGGTAAGCAAGGGTTTTTTGGCCGGTTTCCTGTTGTTCAATTCTGCTTTATGTAAACGTCTTCTAACTGTTCGAGACGATATCGCGACAATTCGAACATCTGCTAGTTCATTTTTTTTAGCAAATTTCTGGTGACTCTCCTATCTCTGAAAGCACGTTGTCTCAAAAACACGATCAATTTGATTAGTGCAACGTTTTCGCCCTTGCCCTGGTCTTCGATGGTACGACTCTGTTTCATTAATCGCCTCACCTTGCGACTGATGCTGGAATGATGTCTTCCTAACAAACCTGCAACGTATCGCATTGAATATCCTTCATCTAGGAGAATCGATGCTCGCACTGCCTCCTCCATTGAAAAATTTCTTTATCGGTTAATTTTTTTTTATTTGATTTTTATGCAAATGAACTTCTAAACATGCATGTGATGAAACATATCACAATAAAAAGCTTGTTTCTCACAAGCAGTTTGCTTTAATCGGCACTTTTTATGAAAAGTTTAACTCACTTTTAGTCTAAAACGAAGTTTAATACAAATTATTGTTAAAACAAGACTATTATTAGCTTACATAACAACTATCACTGTCAAACAAGGTCCATAGGCAGCTTGTCGTACAGTAAATTATCAATAAATAAAGATTATTGAGAAAAATATGAGTGGTGCGTTAATTTTGTCCAGGAGTTTATAAACCAAACAAAAACACAATATAATATATAAAAGAGAGGAGACATAATAATTGATAGCAAATATGTCAACATGAAAGGAACAGAGGCTGATATATTTATGAAGTATCAGGATTTGAATACTTACGAGTAACCATCCATAACTTACAAGGGAAAAGAAGGAAAATATATAGACAAAGGATTACTGAAGGGGAGCAGAGCGATAGAGTCACTATATTCAATATTTAGGGCAAAAAATGTTTCGAGAATAGCTAAACTGCGAGTATACGAGACAGTATCAGACCCACAATGATGTATGCTAGTGAAACATGGATTATGAACCAGCAGGAAGAAAAGAAAGTCGGGACCTGGTAAAGAAAGGCACTCAAAAACATATTCGGAGGAATAAACATGGAAGAGAATATTTCGAGAAGAGGAAAAATTAAGAAATAATGAGATATATGTGTCAGAACATAAAGAGACGTCCTTTTCCTTTCTAAGCATGATTCCATATTTACAGCCTCCAGAATACCAACATTTCCACAAACAGCTGCTTCAGATTAAAGATGCTTCAAACAAACAAGACAACTCCTTAAAATGTACCTTTTTTATAATAGCTAAGGCACTTACGACCTTTCCTAATTTGCTTCTTTATTTTTTTTTTAGTTATAGGAAGTTACTTTTGCAATAAGCTTACTTAGGATAGATTTACCGTTTTACGTTAAATATATGTACCAAATAAGATTTTTGTCATTTAATATTTTTTGATCTTTATATTGTTTTTGTTTGGATTAATCAAAACTTTGTTTTTGACATTTTGGCACTTTCTAATTTCCTCTCTGCAAAAGTAAATCAAGTAATTTATAATTAGTGGTAACATAAACAATGTCTAATTATATATCTAAGAGAATCCTTTTAAAATTCCGTGGTCGGTTTGTTTTAATTGGATTAACGGCCAGAAAAGAAACGTAGAAGGGGAGACTGCCGTGAAAACTGAAAGTTAACTCTCATTTTTGTTTTCCGATTCTTCACGAGCAACATAGGCATTCTTTTTGGTAGGAAAAAGGGCAATCGTTATATTTAACCTTTAAGTATTTTATCTTTTGATGTTTTATCTTTCCTATTTTTTATATTGTGCATTATAAACCAAAAATACACTACGTATTCGCTACCGCATATTATGTTTTCTAGAATAATTCTGACAATTTTTTCTGTTTAATCCCTTTGTTAACTTTTTTACTAGAATCTCTTTTCCTCTGCTTTTTTGGGTTATTTGTAGTCTTCCTTGCCTCCTTTTACTAAAATTTTTGGTTCACAAATAAATTTTTTTCTGAATCAAATCAAATCAACCAAATGATAACATCAAATAAATGCTCTCAGCGTAAATTCTGGACTAAGACAGGAAAATCCTCTATCACCATTGTTGTATATCCCGGTGTTAGAATAATATTATGTCATACGAAAAATTTATCCAAAAATCAATCCAGACATAGCTGTCCGCGGATCAAAGATCATTCTCGCAATTGACGATGACGTAGTAGATTCAGTAGCACAATCAAAATTAGAAGTTAAGATTATTTTCTCGAACTTTGAAGGAGCTACATTAAATATAGGTCTAAAAGAAAATAAAAACTAAACAAAATACATTGTCATTTCAAAAGAATAACGACGGGCAATAAAGCAAAATGTTACTAAAAACGGTTATAACTTCAAAGTGATGAGTTTAAATATCTAGAAACTAGGAGTACAAATCACCAATGACAACAAAGTAGAAGGAGAAGTTGAAACGAGAATAATGTAGGGAAACAGATCTTTCTTTGCCATTTGACATCATGAGATCAACACTTTGCCTTATAAAATCAATATGTTAAATTAAAAGAACACAACTGGCATGTGCCGCTTTCGACAATCTAATATATGCCTTGAAACTTGAAAACTCCTATAAACTTAAAGAGAAAGACCAAGTTTTCAATCCAGTAGCACATAAAACAATACCAAAAATATTACTCTACATCCCACCAGATTGAAAACAATGGGAACCTTCTCTGGTTACACCTCCGAGGCTTCTACAATTTGCAAGCCATAACGGATGCTGAGACTAAATACGATAAAGGAATTTTACATTTTATAATTCACGTCCTATCTGCTCAGCGCGGTAAAGTTTCCAACAAGGATGGTTAAAGAAAAATGTGTACATGAATACTACCAGTTTGAACTTACAGCTTGGAGATGGTAGCCTTCCGCACCATCAAATATGCTAAAAAACTAGAAACAACGTAAAAGGCAATGGAACGAGGAAATTGAATATCACTGAGAATATCACTGAGAGTCAAGATCAGAAAAACCGAGATAAGACGCAGAAGGAAGATCAGGGATATCTTGGAAGAAATTTAAAAAATTAAGTTAGACTGGCGCTCAAATTAAAAAAAAACTTAAATTTGACTGGTCAGTTAAATAGCCAGATATGGTAATAACAGGTGGACACGAAGAATTCCAGAATTGAGACCAAGGAAAACAACCAGAAGCATGAGAAAACCTCAAAAGAGATGGGTTCATGACATAAGAGCAGTGTTAGGCAAATAGTGGATTAAATTGGTACAAGATAGAGAAAGATGGAAGCAAATTGGGAGAGACCTACATCCCATTCCGTAGTTGATAGAAAATGGTTGACGAAAAAGAAAGAAGAATAACATTTATGCCCAGAATTGACTAAATGATATTTGAATCACTTATTTATGAAAGGCCTCATGTCATTTTTTTTCAAATTTTCGTTTAACTTAGAAAATGATAACCCATAATATTCGCACATCGTTTGCTTATGAAAAGCCTCATGTCTTGTTATTTCTTTATCAGATATATTAGTTTAAAATTATTGTTTATTTGTCAATAACAAGGGGCTTTTCATAAATAAAAGCACTGTTGGCAACATACTCTTTCAGAAGAAAGTAAAATTGAGAAAAACAAAAAAAAAAAGGAAATGTTTACTATTTCTTCCTACCATGAATTTACTTGCGAAAGATTTAAAAAAGGAGTGGTTGTTATATCTGATTTTATAGGTGGATTTCTTAGTAAAACCTTCAAATTATTATCTAATCCACTGTCTATTGCTGAGCCATCTTCCCCTTCCTCATTAGCAATAAAAACTTATAAATCAAAGGTACCAATTAATCAAGAAAAAATTAACGACCTGAAGAAACTTTTGCAGTGCGTCCCTCAAGATCACAAGTGGTTTTAAAATGAGCTTGCCCAATGGCCTACAGTTCCAACGAAAAAATGAGCAAAAATGTATAAAATGGCAACTAATTTTAGCTAATTATATTGTCTTAGAACTGTTTTAATAAAGTTATATTAATTATAAATAAACACGGTGTAAATTCATCCACCAATTAAAACTTTCCCCGTTAAACAACACTTTTGTTTATGAAAGGCCTTTTGTCAGCTCCCAGGCAACCAAGTGACGTCAATAACGTCCAGGAAACGTCAGTTTTTTGTTCAATATATACACGTGTTTGAACATTACGTCATATAGACGTCTTTTTTAGGTGATTATAAATACGTAAGATTAATGACGTTAAAATACATTTAAAAACACGTTTTCATTTCAGATATCCAAAGTCTGACGTCACAAAATTGGGAGGAGCTTAAAGACTTAATGCTTGTTGCTTGCTTATATTGACCCTACTCCAAACTCCAAACAATTTCGTTTATTTTATAAGGTTATAAGAAATTTTTCATTTATTGTTTACGTGTTCTATATAATAAAATAAGACTTTTCATTTAGATATTTAGTTGAAGAAACGTGTTAATTAATAGATTTTATTCGTTTTTCTCAACTGAGTCAGTTCAATGCAATAATTCTTCTTGAAAACTGTTTAAGGTTATGTTTGGTGTTTATTTTGTGTTATGAACTAATTATTTATTCACGATTCTATTTTATTTAATGGACAGCGTTAATTTAAGATATTACGCTGGATAATTTGTTAATAAATTATTTATTAGTTACATATCTTGTTTCAGTTTTGACACAGTAAGTAGGCCTATATATAAAAGTGAAAATTCTATGTTGCATTGAAGGTATTTTAATTCTATACATTTTAGAAAGTCTTCCATTTGGTTTTACTTTTATCCTACGGGCTAAATTTAAAACAGTTAAATGAAAAATTGCAATACCAACAATGCCTATACGAATAATATGAAAAATAATCTAAAAACGACATAAAAACTACTTTGATATCACGTACTTAAAAGGTGATAAAAATGACGTCAATTATGGTGGGAAATATTCACGTGACTTTCGACGTCGAAAAAACGTGATAAACTGACGTGGTTTGGTGATAATTATGACGTTTTTTCAACGTTTTGTAAACGTTATTTGGTTGCCTGGGCTATTTTGAATAATACAAAAAAATACAATATTGATTTTAAAAAGTGTAACTAACATAATTTATTTTGAGTTTTAAGGTCCTTAAAATATTTCGAAAAATCAGAAAAGTATAAAATTGTTTTTTATAAAACTAAACAGTTTTTTCTTGTTTCCCAAAATTTAGATTTTGTGACAAGCGATCCATTTATTACATACCTATAATATGCTATAGGTATGTAAAATTTCCTTTCTCGTTTTGACTGTTTCTTGTCTACAAAGGTGTTTAATCGTTCCGTAAAACCTTGTTATAAAAATAACGGGGCGCCCGACGGAAGTAACGCTCGCGAAGTCTTTTAAGCGATAAGGAGCTAATTTGTTAAACAGCCATTTTATCCACTTAAATCTTTAGATTTATAGCTGACTGGGGGATACAACTTTAGCTGTGAGGTAATTGATTCTTACATTTTTTAAGGTAGGGATGTTTTCTTAAAGTGTATCCACCAGGAAATTGCGTGGGGATAGCCATTAAGCAAAACAATAATAATTGTATTGTTGTGGATTAAAGATTATATAATAGAAGAGAAGAAACATGAGCATAAATGAGAATATAAAACAAGAGAAGAAACAATCTATCAATAAACTTTTTATTTAAAAAGTATTACTTATAGCCTTTATTTTAAAAGTTGACACTATAAATATAACTGTTGTCCACTGCAAGAAAAATTACTATCAGGGCCGGATTTAAGGGAGGGCAGGCTGGGCAGCTGCCCGGGGCCCCCACATTTCGGGGGCCCCCACAAAGTCCCAAACATAAGAGATTCATTTAAACAGATATTGGCAGGAGATACAGGAACAATGTATGACAAGTATAAAATGAAGGAGCGAAGGAGTGATAATATTGCATTGTTCATGGTTATGTCTTTGACCTTCCACCGGGTGGTTGTATTGCTTCGTTTGTAAATTCTTATGAAGTGATGAGAAGAGAATTTTGTGATAGGAAACATGTAGATGCAGATAGTAGGCTTATGGATCACGAAATGTCTAAAACACACGAAAGAATTGGGCGTATTGATACTGAAGTAGCAAAACAGACCGAATAAATAAAGAATTATTGGAAAATGGTAACTCAAAGACTAATTTCAGAGTTATAAAGTTTATTTGTGAACGAGATTTAGCATTTCGCAGCGAAAAGGAGTTGTCGAGTTCATCACAAAATGAAAATTATTTGAAAATACTCCAGTTATTAGCTGAATATGATCAATTTTTGAAGCACCATATTTTAATAAATATTCAAATCCTTGAAGCGGACATGTCAACTATCTTTCATCAACCATATGTGAGGAAATTGTACATCTGATGGGTCAAAACGTATTAAATGAAGTAGTTTCAAGGATTAAGAAGTCAAAATATTATTCAGTTCATACAAATCAATCAACTGTGACATTTCGTTACATAGAAGGTTTCACTCCTGTTGAAAGGTTTACCATATTTTTGCCAAATCGCCGTCATAAAGCAGAAGATATATTTAATTATCTAATGACATTTTTGCAAGAACATGATATCGATCTGAAAACTGCAGGAGACCGTTCTACGTTAATGTGTCAGATATCAATGGAAAATACAATGGTGTTCAGGCTGAAATTATAGAACAAAAAGGTACATATCCATACGTGGGTGCTCCGTGCTCGTGTATTGGGATACACTGCATCTCAGTAATCATCTTATTAAGACAAATTCTTTAATAATTAAATGTCCTTGGTAAAACAAATACGTTTGTTAATAATAAATACGATTGACCTACATTACCACATCAATGCATGCGGTTTTGATACAAGGTCAGTTTGAAATTAGTATACGTTATTTATAATCTAGTCTATTCAGCAGTTTTAGTATCACTCTCACTTTTTGTTTATATAAAACCAATAAACACGGCAATCCATTTTTAGTGATACTTTCACGGAGAAAAGATTAGTCAATTGGTATTTGAGATCCCAGCGGGTAACATCGCATCGATTAAATATTATACCACCAGCTACTTACCGTTATTACTCCAACGTACAAATAAATGTATTCACAGTGAGGATTGTTACTTCATCAACCCTTATGGTAGGGGGTAACCACCCCTTAATTATCTGAGGTGGCTCAGAAGCTAGGAGCCACCATACTCGGTGTAGCTGCTTAAATGGATACGGCATGCGCTCCCCTACATATAAACAGCAAACCGGTTAAATCACTGGTTGGCGATCACCAACGTATCTACTATGTGGAGCTGCTACACCGAGCACGGAGCACCCACGTATGGATACGTACCTTAACATCAGTTAGTTATCATGATGCAATCTGCTCCTATGTTCCAGTCTTCTCAGCCTTCTATCGTCCATTTGTGGACATAGGCCTTTCCCAACTCCTTCCATTAATCAATATCCTGAGCAACATACTTCCAATTTGTTTCAACTGTACTACCCATATTGCTCAAGTAAAGTTGTCAAATGCCACAGTTTACACGTCTTAAGCATTGGGGACCCGCCAAATTATATTGAATAATCCAGTAGTTCTTTCTTGTTCTGTAAAGAGGTGTAAAATGTGTCGCAATGGCATTTAAAAGTCATCACAAGCAGACTAAATTCTTTCGTTAGAGAGTGATGATGAGTGTCTTAAAGTAATATTGTCTTCGTCTTCTTGGCATGGGCGATCAACATGGCACATTTTACTCTGTAAGCGATTCTGTCTCGGTTTGCAGCGACTCTGAAGTGTTTTATTATTGTTTTCCACTCCTTTTTCCTTCCCCTTTACCTTGCATTACTAATCGCATCAACTCATATTTGTCATTTCTTAGTACTTATTGACCAAAGTAGCACATTTTTCTTTCCTTCGTATTGTTAAGTATTTCTTTTTCTTTTTTCATCTTTCTTGATATCTCCCTGTTGTTACGTGTTGTATCCATGATATTTTCCACATTCTAGTAATATTGTATTTGTACATATCTGTACATATACTTCACATATAAAATTAAATCTAAAAATAGGCTGTAATAGTAACAATTGAAAATGGTGCGTTACTTAAGAATTTATTATATTTATAAATTCAGCTATGCCAAAAAACTGGTCAAAAACAAAAAATGTGCAGGTCAAACCTTCAAATTGCTCACGTCCAATAAATTCTTGGTGAATAATAAGGTTGTACCTTTATTACAAAGTGTGTTAAATCAAATCTAAAAATAAAGAGGAAGTAATTAAGAATCAATTAGTAACAAACCAGTCACCTTAAGTTTAACATAATAGTACAGTACTCCTGGTGGGATGATACCATTAGTACCGCCTTTATTATTGATTTCGTCTATTAATACCAAATAAGCAATATGTGGAACTGACATGAATTCATGATTTTAATCAACTGGTTATCACACTAATAATCCAGAACTGTGTTAGGTAACATAGTGAAAATAATAGTGAAGACGATCTAACCATCCACATCCAAACTAAGTCCACTCGCGCAAAAACAGTGGTAGTGACAGTTATGACTCAGATACAAATAACAAAGCTAGATAGTTTTTTGAGTAGCACAATAATATAAATTTTAAAACAATAAGATATCAAATACGTTACAATTTCATTTTTCTTCTTGCATTGTCTTTCATAATAACTGAATGTTTATTAGTTATTCATTATAATGCAGTTGATGGAAAACGCAGCAATAAAGAATCAAACACTCATATGGTATTTATTGATCATTAGTCAAAAATCATAATGATAAGAGTTCCTCGAGAGATTCTGTGTTGGGAACTCAATAAGACTGGAACACAAAGATTGTGATAAACATGTATGAGGGAGTAAGCAACTAGTGTTTGTAGAGGTGTGGGAGAGACTAATAAATTGCATGTGAAAGTAGGATGCACCAGTGATATGGATACTGTCCCATATCACCGGATTGCACCAAGGCTCGGTTCTTAGTCCTTGTTTATTGTTAAAAGTTTTGGCTCAGATAAAGCAAATCTACAGGGTAACATTCCCTAGAGCTTAATGTATGCTGATGATGTGGTGTTATTATGAAATAGTGAAAGCGCCTTACAATAAAAACTGGAACAGTAGAGACAAGCTTTTGAGGAAAAAAGTTTAAAACTTAGGACAAAAACAGAGTATATTTGGAATGTTCAGTTAAAGATGGGGTTACTACAAATATAACGATATCTTTGGATGGTCAATTGATTGTGAAAAGTAACCGTTTTAAGTACCTAGGATCAGTATTACAGAGTAATAGGGAAAGACATGGTGATGCATGCATGGATGAAGTGGAGGGAAGCA
This sequence comes from Diabrotica virgifera virgifera, assembly GCF_917563875.1. Classification (NCBI taxonomy): domain Eukaryota; kingdom Metazoa; phylum Arthropoda; class Insecta; order Coleoptera; family Chrysomelidae; genus Diabrotica; species Diabrotica virgifera. Next base: position 13,755,722 of record NC_065449.1, read on the forward strand.
AGTGGTGTGTTCTGTGACAGAAAAATTCCAATAAAGCTAAAGGGAAAATTCTATAAAACAGCCGTCCATGTGGCAGAAATGAGAATGATTAGAGCTTAGATGGATGAGTGGAGTGACAATAAAGGATAATATTAAAAATGGGTGAAGGCTAGGAATGACACCAAAATTAGGGAGCATAGGATAAGATGGTTTGGTCATGTTGGAAGGAGTAGGAGAGGAAGACCAAATAAGACCTGGGAGGAGACGCTTAGGCAGGATATTCAGGGAATAGCAGGACGTAACGGGGATTCACATTGATACGACTTAAGACAGAAACTTATGGAGAAATGCAATTATGGAAGCCGGCCTCGCAGAGACTCTGGCAATGTCAAACAGAATAATGATGATGGATTATTTGACGATATTGACGACAAAATAGGATCTAAAACTTGTATATTGCCATTTTGGGGTAATAACAGGAACTAAAATATGCATACCAAATTAGTTTCTTTTATTAGAAGTTGCTCTATGTTAATTTTCAAACATATTATACCGATACAGGCTAAGATCCCTACCGTAAGGAATGTCCTGTCAGTCAATTTCCAATTGCCCTTATCCCATCATTATTAGGCACCTACTTTATTTGATCTACAGCCACATGCGTTTTTAATATTAATAAGAGTAAGCTTGATTTTGTTACTGTATAACGTATGATAAACATAGTTTGTCAGATTAACATATACTAAAATTAATTTTAATTACTCTACATTCAAATTTAATTCAAAAAAATTATACAATAGCTCACACTCCACATTTTCCGACATGGTTATTATTCTGAATAAAAACGCGCTCGGATTTTCCTTGCAATAGGAAAAATGTAAAAATGAAAAACCCAAATGTAATAAAATTTTCACCACTTCGACAAATTGGCACTTCTCTTTCGAGTCTAATAAAATAAGCACTTTCAGAACGCAAAATATAAATATAATTCAAAAAGTTCCTCAGCGATGCCGCTCTGGTCTGATTTCGTGGTCTGAATAGAGTTAGATCCCATCCACCATTCGACATTTGCATCTCAAAAGAGTATGGAATATAAGTCATTAAAAATAATTATTCGCAGAATATTGTGGCGAAGCCAATTTAAAAAAGAACAAAATGCTACGACGTGAATTTATATTCGAGAAGGAATTATTAGTCCCACTTGTTTTTATAATATCCAATTTCCCAACCCAAAGGAAATGATTGAGCTTAAAAGATCGCTAGAGGGTACAAAATACATAAATACAAAAGAGACATAATTAACAGATGTGATTGGAAATTATGACAAGTCTATGGGCTTAAGTTCTAATTTGGTTTTCGTCCAAAGCATCAACACTTACAAATGCTTTGGTTTGGTTATAAAACATAATTATTTCGTTTCCCAGTGCTCTGATCAATAGTACCATCGAGATGTAAATAATATTCGAAAAGGAATACTCACACATCCCGCCATTTCGAGACAGGTTTCGCCATTTATGGCTCGTCAGTCGAACTTTGCCGGGCAGACGAAAGCAGAGAATATTTCTTCCTTATATTGGTGGCCGGTATACAGCACTGCAGTCATTTAAAGATTGGTGCACTCTGGATTGTTTAGAAGCAACCTACTTGCCTGTTTCGGTAAGAAACCTATCTGTCCCTCTACTGTGAGGGCACTAGATGGCACCTGGTATTTATTACAAAATACCTAGGACGGCAGACAAGAGGAAATAATTACAACTTTCTACTTAGAACAAAGTATGAAAATACAGTATAAATAATATACGAAAATGAATAAACACACCTTTCGTATATTACTATCGTGATGCATTGATGATATTAAAATAACACGTTTTCCATTTTTTGGGACATATGACACAGGTGTCTTTTTCAGGAGTAACCAAAAAATAGTTTGTTACTTAAATACTATAGACGGGTCAACGTGACTCAACTATGTAATTATTTTGAATTTGACAATATTAAAAAAACTGCTCACTTTGCCTTTGTTTGAAACACTGACTGGTCAGAGAATACGTGGACACACAGCTCCCCTACTATCAAACTTAAAAGGATAAAGCGTATTAAATCCAGTGCTGATTGAAAATGCTTTTAAAAAGTTTTTTCTTAGAAATAAAAATATTTGGAGATTATTTAGCATGGTTTGGTAGCTTTAAAATCACTAAAACTTTAAACAATAACAAATTTCATTGAACCATGCCTATAGGTAATAAATATGTATCTGGTTGATGGTTGATCTAGTGAAATGTTCATGCAGATCTGAATTTAAAAAAAGAATGTGTGTGTACTTTGTACGCACGTAAGAAGTTATACTTCTATTATATGATTTAAACGAAAACGAAATTTAAATATTAAACTAATTTATACTTATTACCTCTCAAACATTTTTATTAAAACAGTGCCAAAAATTAAAATAATAAAAGAATAAAACACACACAAACACATTAAAAATGCCACAAATGATTTCTGAACATAAATTTTCGGAAAACTTTTTAAATAAATATATACGTATTTTCTGAAAATAAAATTACATAATAAATATACTTACAATCATAAAATGTATAAAAAAAATAGAATAAATAAAAGTTTCTATTGGGGTTCGAACCAGATTATCAGCGCGGTTGGTATTGGGGTTCATTCGCCTTAAACGCTTCGCCACGGAGACAATATGTCATTATGTGCGAAGATAGACTAACTAAACGGATTAAACTTTTGACATTTTTGAATTAAATCAAATTATTTTGATTTTGAATTGAAATGATTTAGAATTGAAAAAATACAACAAAACAGAGTAAGAAACCAATATATTAGGTGAATATTGATAGAAATTTTGATGGTAATCAAATTATGTAAATAAAAGTATTATATACTATGTATTTTGGTAGGTTCAAATAGGTAGGTACCTATGATACATTTACAAATATTACGTACCTGTTGCTTTCAAAAACTATTTAAAAGTCACTACAATTATAAACTTTTTTGTTTCTGTCCTCACAACAATAAAACTAATATATTATACAACATTTGTTTACCTTCATATTGAACAATTATTTATTATTGACAGATCATTTCAACACCCAATCAGAGCCCGTATAACGACTAATACCATACTGTCGGTGTGCGCATGAGCGCAGATTAATATAAATTCACCCTCAATCTCAATCGCGCCTAAAGAAGTATAACTTCAAAAATAAATTCATCAAAATTAAATGGACACATAAGAACTAGATTCTGATGTTATGGACTAGTTATAAATTCGTTCGCGATGTAAATCAATCCTGAACTGCTTCTGAACCGCGCTTGCGTATAACCAATGAACTGTCAACACTGATGGAATGGCCCCGTCCCATTCCAACAGTGAAGCGAGATAGGCGCCAACATACAAGAGAGAGGTTCTAGCACTTCTAGAGAGACATGAGAGAGACAGAGAATTTTCAGGTAAAATTTTGTTACAACTACAACGTACCTGACTAGCACTGTCCGATTATCTTCCCTCCTTTACCTGATTATCTTCTATCTCATCCTGGCGCCATTAACTTCGTTTTATGGCGATTCCATCAGTGTTGACAGTTCGTTGCGTACAACCCGAGTACTAAGAAAGTTCGTAACTAATCTTGGACTAGTCCAGTATTGGTACTACGAACGATACTAATATTTTTACCTACTGAAAACAATGATATGTACATTTATTGTTCAAATAATTATTCTCCTTAAAGCTATACACGAATTTCAATATATTATTTAATTTTCCGACCTTTCAGATCACACGCCGCGCTGAGAACAGATCAGAAGAGAAAAGTGATATAGTTCAGAGCATGTGTGCAATAGTCAGTCCATCTGAAGTCCGTTTAAATTGATGAACAGTGCATGAGGGGTGAACTGAAATTAAATTACAAAATCTAACAAATGACAGGCATTCCAGAGACCGTCATGGTGCATTAATGGGCCAATATTGTGATTATATTTGCCAGATATTAAACTAGGATTACATGAAACATGGAACCAAATCGTTTTTTGTATAGGCCATAACATTCAGGGACGGTTTTAACCCAAAAAAAATAAACGCAAAAAAAGACATTATGATACAGAAAACTCTTTGAAATATTCTAAATGAACAATCCTATTCAAAAGGATGTAAAATTTTACGGAAAAGCCAATGAGGAACAGAACAACGACAACATCTGGTAATGGGAAAATTTCATTATAGTGTGTACAAGAAACCAACAGCCAAAGAGCTAAATGTACAGGAAATGAAAAACTACACGGTAGAATTAGGGCAAAAAATATATTTTTGATTTTTTGCAGATTTTTCCGTAAAGTTCGTTTAAGTATCTTCAAAACTAGTGTTTTGTTGATTTTTGGGGATTTTTCCCATTTTATAGACTTCAAAATAGATCAAATGAAGGTTATTTTATAGGTTATATATATTTTGAAATAACTGATTTCTTTGGGATACTCAAAAATTGAGCGAAACACCTTTAAAGCCCCTAAAACCACGTTTTTTAACGGTTTCATAGGTTTTGCGGGTTTTTGAAGAGTTAATCATATATCAATGCGTCTCCAATTCATATTCAAAAAATATAAAAAAGGATAGATTCAGGCCTCAAAAAAGCAAATCATAGTTTATTCGAAATTCCAAGTGTTTTTATAAATCATAGTTTATGCGAAAACCATTTTTTTTGTGGATTTTCACTGGCTTAAGCCAACCTTTTTTACCTTTCTACATTACATACTAAACTGGGTCCCGGTGAATTCGTAACTATTTTAATCCGCCATCCTAATTACAGGCCAACTGGTAACTCTGACGAGCAGGTAATTTTTCGGTAACCCATCAAGTACCGGTGAATTTGTAACTTTCTTATCTAAGTAATTACTAACGATGTTGATAATCTAATACCGGTATTCCAGGTATGTACTTTTATAAATTACCCTCTTTGAAGGTGGTGTAAAAGTTATTCATCGTTTATGTATTCTCTCTTGGACGAGTTACATGAGAAAGTCGAAATATTTTTTTTTAATTAAATTGAGACAAAAGAAGAATGTAGGTATATAATTTATTTAATTCGAAATACCTTTACTGTTATCCTAAAATAGAAAAAAAAAAATGTTTTATTTGATAAACAACTATTGTTTTTCACTTAATTCAATATTAGTTGCCACCCACCAGCCTCTTAGCAGTTTTAACATTTAATTTAAGCGAAAAGCAATGTTTATTTTTCAAATTCACATTTTTTTCTGTTTTCTGACTGCAGTAAAATTAGTCTAGTAAAATAAAATTACACTACATGTAAATCAAAATGTAAATTCGTACACCTTGTATAAATATTTATGTTATTTTTATATTACTAAACAGAGAATTAAATAAACTTTCAAATGAGCTAACACACGACCTATAGTCTCATTTAAAAAATCATCGATTACGTCATCACGCCCTATCACCTAACTTTATCTGCAAGAATCCGAATGCCAGCTCGCACATCCGCAAATAGACGTTTTTTTACAGATCCTCCCTGGTCTATATATACCATATTGTTTCAATTATTTTATTAAGGCTATCGGTACATAATTCGCAAATATTTTACGGGTACCCCTACTTTTTCTGTCTTTACACGGCAAATTACGTGTAGTAAAATTCACACTGGTATGGATATATGCAAACATTACTAGAATATCATTCTACTTAAAAATGTCACCATTAATTTAAAGAGATTGCTTTTGAATGTTCTTGGATAACTGTTATTTTTATATTTGCAAATTATTAATTCAGTTAATAAATCTGATAATTTTTTCACTAAGTACCTATGTATTCAGTGATTGTAATAATTTATATGTACAACAAAAACTTATACTCAATCGAGAAAAGAGGAAAAGTGTTAAAGTTATTTTTTAATAATATATTGTTACTATGGAACGCTTACAAGCATCTTTAACAACAAAATACTTGGATCACAGAATATATTATCCTGATATATTCTCTGCTTGGATCTTCCACAAATAATACACAATAAATGACTTTTTATTAAGTTCACTTCTTAAATCAATTATTTATCAAATACATCATATATCAATATTATTTAATCAACAACTGAAAATATTCCCGATGCCATGTCAAATATTTTTAAAATTGTCACTGATTGTCACTGTCTGACTGACAGTATGCTGCCAATATTCTATTCGACTGAGTGCGTTGTATGACAAAGATAGATTTGGAAATATTACCACGGACGTTGTGTTCATTTTTTCGAATCCTGAAAAAACCAATAAATTTTTTTGAAAAATTTAAACGCAGAATGAAAGACCATATTATTACCGAGGGCCGAAAGTCCCTTAGAATAAATAAAAAGTTTATTTTGAATGAGTTATTTTAAATTAATTACTGCACTAAATTTTCTCTTAGCTTTTCACCCCTGTAACTTATTAAAATAAACATAGAAGTTCTCAGGGACTTTCGGCCCTCGCCAATAACGTAATCTTTCATTCTGCGTTTAAATTTTTCAAAAATACTTATTAGTTTTCTCAGGATTCGAAAAAAATTAATCCCCATTTGAATAGCATTGCAGCTGAAAATACGTACTCATCCTCTTAAGAGAATTTAATTTTTGTTATTTTTTAAAGGTATATACACAGGTTTTAAAGATATATACACAACATGTTTTTGCAAACCAAGAAACATTCGCTTACATTATAATATGCTATATTCCCCGTGTTGGCTTAATCCGTTACTGTTCAAATTTATTTCTTACCTTTTAATCTATCTACCCAGGGTATTAAAATTAAACAATGGTTTCGAATTCACCTGTATGAAGTTGCGAGTTGGGAGAGTCAGGTAGTAAAAAAGTTACGAATTCGCCGGTGTACATTTTGATTTGAAAAAGTTTGTCATTAAGAGTTACGAGTTGGCGCGTGTCCACTAAACTACATGTTTTCAAAAAGTTTATAAAATAATATGAGATAGTGTATTTCCTATATTCAAAGAAAATCTAGAAAGCTAGATTTCTTATAACATTCGAAAACCAAGTTTTTAAATGTTTTTGGATTTAAATGCTGGATTTTTCTATTTTTTTTTTGTAATTACGTGGCATTAAATGTCACTTTTCGAGGTATGTTCTTGAAAAACAGGAGATTTATGTATTTTTCAGCCGATAAATATACGCAACCACATCTTATACGAAGAACCCAGTTTTCAAATGTTTTTGGAAGTCTTTATTGGATTTTCCATCTTTTATCATCTTTAAAATACTATTAAGCCGTTAGTTTTAAGAAAACCGGGCTTTTCGCATGTTTTGAGAAACCTCTAACATCTGTGAATATAGGAAATACATGGTTTTGTTATTTTATAAAATTTTTGAAAACTTGTTTGATGATGTAGAAAGGTAAAACAAAGTTGAGTAAATCCAGTAAAACCTCCCGAATAAACCTTGAAAACCTCATTTTTCGCACAAACGATGGTTGTATTTTCTTCTTTGAGGCCTGGTACTATTCTTTTTCATATATCTAACAATATAATACTGAAAACTTTTGTTTTCTATACTTCCACAAAATTTATTATAACTATGTGACTACAGCTGTGTCGGCAGAGTGGCTTTCTCAAGTGATTTAGTTTACTATGGGTTTGCCTTTTTAACGTCTCTAACTGAAGAGGTTGAGGAGTGGGGAGCTGTTTGTCTCGAGTTAGTCATTCAGAATTATATCTGTATTTTTTAATTTTCATAAATTCTAATAAAGATAGCTTAAGGCCTTTATTTTGAATATGCAGAATTTGAAACTCTTCATTAAAAGAATGATTATGATCTAGAAGGTGAAGTGCGTATGTAGAAGTGTCTGTTTTTCTATTGTTGAAAGCCCTTTTGTGTTCTGCTATCCGTTTGTCAAAGGTTCTGCCAGTTTGACCGATGTAAGTTTTCGGACAGTCACAAGTCACAACAAGTTAGTTTGTAGACACCACTCTGTAGTTGTTTTCTCTTTCGGCTCTTATCGTTCTTAATATATTTGCTTAAGTTGTTATTAGTTCTGAAAGCTGGTGATATTCCTTTCTTTTTTATGTATCTGGCTATTTTTGCTGTTATCTTGCCAGTTATGTGATAGAGCAGAAGGTACTGGGTTCTTTCTGTGGTGGTGGATAGAATAATTTCAGGGCTTTCTTATGGAGTTTTTGGAGATTAAAATTTTATTAATTGTTAAATTAATTTATACAATATGATTGGCTATGAGAGCGATAGAAGGAGAATAGAGTGGGGAGTTTCAAATTGATGAGAGAAAGGGGAATCATTGTGTAATTACCATTGAAAGCATGCAATCAGTCCAGTTTGAAAGTAGTATATTTGTGCAAAGTGTGTTAATTTGGTGACCGTAGAAGCAGATTCGTGTGAGACGAAAACGAGATCAAGTCGAGAAGTACAAACTCCTGGTGTCCGAAAAGATTCCAGTTTCTGTCAGTAACGAGAAGCAGTACTATATAAACGAGGTACCTAGCTGAGAAAAAAAATCTTTGGATTATAAAGATTGATATTGTTTTTTCGAGTCAGAGATTTTAATTTGAGGAGAGAATTCGAACGAGTGCTGTTTTTTTAACCAGTTGAAGTAGAAGCACAATTTGCAGAATCCGAGAAGCAGGTTGTGGGGTATCTAAAGACAACACAATCCAGCAGAATAAATAAGGACGTCGGCAAAGGTTAGTCAGATTATTTGTGAAAAGAGAGTTGTTTTTTATTACATACCATACTTGCTTTTTTTAAGCCACGTCAACTTAATAGTATTACAACATCAATAATTCATTCATAAATTCATGGAAGATATTAGTAATCTATTTAAAAAGTGGAAATTAAAATTTGTTTTCTTTTTATAATAATAATAATAATAATAATAATAATAATAATAATAACAGTCTACCGATTCAATTGAATGAATGTGGTTCACAAAGGAGATAATAGAATTAAAGGTTTTTTTACGATTAGATAAGAAATTTTACAACAGAATAAAGTTTAGCATAAATTTCAATTTTGTATATTTATGGTATAGTATAAAAATAAATAGTAGTTATAAAATTTATATGAGTTTTTGATTATATTTATTTCCCTGTTGTTCATGGATAAAACAAGAAACGAGAAATACTAGAAGCCACAAAATAATGGTAATACATACAATCAATTAGCCCTGAGAATGTGTTTCATTGAAAAAGTTTATTAAATTTTATTTTGTTTTATGAGTAGCAATTAAATTAATTAATTAATTATTGTAATTAATAAAAGGCATTTTGATCTCATGACAAGAAGAAAATACAGAGCATAATAATACATACTAAATTGGAGAATCATTCATAAACTTTTCGAGAATAACAAAATACTATGTACTTATCTTACAAAATTCCTACTATTCTAAATTCAATCTGATTATTTTCCTACATTATTAAAACTGTTCTCTTTAGCTGAGTATTCGGGTCCAATTTTAATAAGGCCTTCTTCCTCAATGGATGCTGCAAACGTTCTCATCGCGACAATAATGTCACCCCTGTATCGAGAAGCGATCACAAAAGACTCAGCAGGCCGTGAAATTCGATGAAATGTGACAGGGGACACACATGTGACCGCCGCCATCCGCCATCCGCCGCGTTACCAATCAACTATACTGATTTTTAGCGACGATGATTAAAGCCCGATTCAGCTGATTTTGTCGCAGATTTCCAGGCTTTGGCCTCGACCGCCGCCGCTTTTTCGTTTTTAATTTTTGCTTGTCACCCTTAGCTGCCTGTACTAAATTATTGCTACTATAGCCACGGAAAACGTACGTCGGGCTTATATACAAGAACGACGATTATTTTGTTATAAATTTCGAATAGAAAAAAAGTTTTCTTTGTTCTTGAGGTTTCTTCTTTCAACAGAAATTGAAAATTATCGTTTCATCTCCATTTACTTTTTGGAAAATTAACACTAATTATTGTTATACTTCATCACTATCTATCTGTATACATAGTCACATTGACCTCTTTATTCTTGAGATTATTATTTGCTTTCGGAAATTATTTTCCCATCATTTTCTTGTCCTGTTTAGCCTCGTTCCAATGGGTGGTTTGTCTATCGCTATATTTACTACTCTGATATTACTCCCTTTATAATTCCATAATTAATTGAACAAAAAATAACTATGGCCTTCGCGTTCGAATGACAAATTGCTATGGGTGGGTTGTGATTGCGCGCAGCGGTCAAATACCTCCTGGGGTACTGAAATTTACCTTTAAGAGGGTTGCTGTGATTGCGCGCAAAGGAAGGATTAAGGCAGGTAAACAAAACGGTATATTGTGATTGCGCGCAGCGGTATATATCAGCAGCTCTAATACCCGAAAGTTAGGTTTGGACCGAAGGGTTAGGGCTTCCTCCTTTGAAAATTGTACTTATAATATATAATATATTGTTATGATCTGCTTCTTATTAATTTTATATTAATTATTATTTATTTGATTAATTATTTAATTGTCGCAAATCATACATAAAAATGAATAAAAAATCTCAGGGTGCCTTTTTATAATATTAAAAAAATGTCTAAATTATCTTACGTTATACTTATCTTCTCTCGTGGTTTCAGTATCTCTTAGGTGATCCTAATCGGGATAAAATAGGAAAAAGAAATAAAGCAAAATATAAAATAAACGTACAGAATTGTCTTTTATTTATCAAAACCAATACTCCAAAAATCTATCAAAACTTAAACCTGTGGACACAGATGTCCGAATGAAATTCCTACCACTTAAATTTATTCTAGTTAAAAAAAAACAATTTATCGGTTTGTTCCCGATGACTTTGGTAAAACAAAACTAAACAAAACAAATTTATGTATTTGCAAGATTACCTATATTTCCTATTTACTTTTTGAAATATTGGAATTTTAATTCATATGCTTTTTACTCAAAATTGTAGTTTCCGAACATAAAAATATCTTTCACATAAGTTGACTGACCTTTTGCTTCACTCAATCTGATGTATTCTCGTGACCCAAAACAGCTCTCCCTCGTTGACTATGTTAAAGGCTACTCATCAAAGCCCTCTCCGTTCTCCAGCTTCAAAACTATCAGCATACCAGCACCAATTCTCCAACAAGCCAAAGCCTCTTTTGACCAGTACTCGATTCACACAAACTCCAAAAATTCTCTGCTCTCCTTCTCACAATGATACAGAACCAAAGAGGTATTTCGTCTCAATTTGATCTGTCTCTCGTTCCACTTTTCAGCACTATTCTCCACTATCAAACAACCACTGGTACTTGCTAACTACTTATCCACGAAAACGTCGAACTGCTCCTCAGCGATGCCAATAACATACTGACTTCTTTTTCCAATTCACTCAACATTCAAACCACTTTTCCCCTTCCAAATTGCCAAGAATCAGAAACATTTCTCTTTTCCATTCGACAAACATACAGTCATTCCTTCTAAATTATTCCGACCATCCTAATTAATTTCGGTGAATTCTACATTTACTTGGGGTGAAACAAAGATATTAAAATTCCAAACTTTCTTTTAAACCATTTTTCTAGAAAATGATAATTACCTCTACCTGTGGATTCTATAGTTCCCGTAGTAAACAATCTTTTTCCATTTTAAAACTAAATAAATCGTCCTTTTCACTTTAATTATTCACAAAAGTCTTTTAATGGTTCATCGGAAAGCTCATTAAAATAGAAATCCACTTACATCCAAACTAAATTCTAATAAATATTTACAGATCAATATACAGGGTGTATCAAATTTATGTGCCCGCGTTATTTTAAAAAAATTTAATTTAATTTTCATTTTGCCTTTGATTGATAAATTGAAAACACAATAATATATAATATATTAATTTTTTAATTAATTATGTGAAATTAAATAGCTTACACTTACAAAAAAAAATTTAAAATATTAATTATGAAAGAACATTAAAATATGTAACAAATTTGATAGAGAAATTTAAAAATAAAGAAATATCCAGAATAGAATTTGTTAAAACTATATATGTTATAAGGCATGTTCAAATTAAATGTCTACATATGTACATTATTTAATACAATAAATATTAATTATAAAAGAAACACTATTTAGTTTTTTTTATCACAACTATTTCACTTGTTATTATCTTAATTTTTTAAAATTAGCAAAATTTCCGTTCAAAACGAATAAGAAGTAAATATAACTTCCGTTTACTATAATTTACGACTTTGCGCGCAATCACAGCATACATTTTTAAAGACGTGCGCGCAATTGCACCATTGGCTTAGACACCCTGTTGAGAACCCTGACCGCTGCGCGCAATTGCAGTCTGCCCATTGCTATATGTTTCTAGTGCTACTGAATGGAGTGGAAGCGTGGACTGTGGTGCTATGTATGCTTAAACGCTTGGAAGCCTTTCAGATGAGGGTACACAGACGACTACTGAGAATATGCTGAATCGATAGAGTTAGAAATGAGGAGGTCCTTTTAGTCGGCTGAACCAAACAACAAAACTGGTCAATATAATGATAAGGCGCAAATTGGAATCCTTCGGTCACATTATGAGACAATCTAAAAAATATGAACTTTGCATCTGATCATTAAGGAAAAGATCCAAGGTAAACGTGGTCCTGGTAAAAGAAGAACATCATGGCTAAAAAATCTAAGACAATGGTATGGAAAATCAAATAAATTAGTCAAAGCTGCTGTCAATAAAGTCACGATAGCGACTATAGTAGCCAATATGATATATAACGATCGGTAACGGTCATGGAACTAGAAGAAGAAGAAGCTGTGTTCCACTACTCTTTCTTTAATTTGTTACTATTGTTGAGAGGCTGGTAAATAGACCTCACATGTATGAAATTATTAATCAGTCTCAGGTTCTATAGGTGCTGGTTCGCTGAGCAAAGGTAATTGGCTGTGTACTTAAGATACCAGCGAGGCAGCTTTCTTCTTCTTCATGTGCCATCTCCTCTAAGAAGGTCGGCAACCATCATGGTAATTCGCACTTTCGATACCGCTGCTCTAAAGAGATCAGCAGAAGTGCAGTTAAACCAAACTCTCAAATTGTTTAACCACGACTCCCTCTACCCTGTATTCTTCCTTGTATTATTAATTGCAATAAGTTATAACGCTCGCCCCTCATGACATGTTCCAGATATTGCAGTTTTCTAACTTTAATTGTATTTAAAACCTCTCGATCTTTTTCCATTCTTCTCAACACCTCGACATTCGTGACTCTATCCATCCAACTTATCCATAATATCCTTCTGTAGGTCCATAACTCTAAGGCTTCTAATCTGTCCGAAACATCTTTCTTTAAAGTCCAATCCTCCAACCCATAAAATAATACGGAGAACACGTAGCATCTCAGAAGTCTTATCTTTAAAGAAATTGTAATACCCTGATACCGAATACTTTTTCAGTTTGCTATATCTAGCCCAATATTTAAAGAGAGAAGTGATTTTAACACGTTTATGCTAACTAAAACCATTGTTTAAAAAAGGATATTTGTTCAACGCAATGAATAAATTTGTTTGATTCTAATTGAGACACTCACCAGATGTCGCCACCATTTCTGTCAGGGTTGTAATGTCACGCGTAACTACGATAAATCCAAAAATGCATAGACACCAACTTGGATACGATCCTATTCATAACACACCAACTCGCATACCTAAATATTAATAAAAATAAATATATGGAAGAATATATTTAGAAATTGAATTAATGATGCCATGCTACTATACCTACATTATATAATAACATGACATCATTAATCAAGTTCTAAATAATTCTTCCATACATTTATTTTTCTTAATATTATGTATGCGAGTTGGTGTGTTATGAATAGGGTCGTATCCAACTTGGTGTCTATGCATTTTGGATTTATCGTAGTTACGCGTGACATTGCAACCCTGACAGAAATGGTGGTGACTGTCTCAATTAGAATCAAACAAATTTATTCATTGCGTTGACCAACTATTATTTTTTAAACAATGCTAAAACCTAACAAAATGATACGTAAATATATAGTTATCAAAGATAAATCATAATGAAAGATATTACTAAAACTACAACTAATGAAAATGACCGGAAACTAAAACTACTATATTGTATCTGTATATTGTTTTGCGCACTAATATAGTTTCTTCAGGCCTTTAAGGGTAAATATTATTTGAGCTCATAAGACATATGCCCTTACCTTATCTACTAGTTTTTTGGGTAGGTATTTCTTGCCTAGATACAGTGGCGGCCGGTCAGGGTCGGCAGTGCCGACTAGCGTTACCAGGTGTCCCGATTTGCGCGGGACGTCCCGATTTTCAGGGGTCTGGGGACTCGTACCGATTTGTACCTGATCGGGACACTAAATGTCCCGATTTTCACCCACGAAAACCAATTTCAGGAGGACTTCAAGTTATAAATAATTCTTCCATACATTTATTTTTCTTAATATTATGTATGCGAGTTGGTGTGTTATGAATAGGGTCGTATCCAACTTGGTGTCTATGCATTTTGGATTTATCGTAGTTACGCGTGACATTGCAACCCTGACAGAAATGGTGGTGACTGTCTCAATTAGAATCAAACAAATTTATTCATTGCGTTGACCAACTATTATTTTTTAAACAATGCTAAAACCTAACAAAATGATACGTAAATATATAGTTATCAAAGATAAATCATAATGAAAGATATTACTAAAACTACAACTAATGAAAATGACCGGAAACTAAAACTACTATATTGTATCTGTATATTGTTTTGCGCACTAATATAGTTTCTTCAGGCCTTTAAGGGTAAATATTATTTGAGCTCATAAGACATATGCCCTTACCTTATCTACTAGTTTTTTTGGTAGGTATTTCTTGCCTAGATACAGTGGCGGCCGGTCAGGGTCGGCAGTGCCGGTGCCGACCCACACATTTATATAGATAGATTTTTTTAATATTTGTATGTGCGAAGTAAAAAATATCTGTCAGATAATACAGACTAAATTTTATTCATGGTTTTTAAAAGGATTTGATCAATCCGAGCGTTAAGTTATCCCTGCGCATAACAGACTTCTCAAAAAATAAATGATCCGAGCCATTCATCCGACTTTTCGGCTAGCCGTACCCAACGCATTCGTAGCTGACGATTTACACGTAAAACTCAACGAAATGACAAGTCAATGAGCAAGCGAACATACATTCTCTCTGTAGGCAGGTACGGCATATTTAAATCTGCCGGTCGGTAGTGCATCGCCAGATCGCATCGAGAGAAATTGTCAAAAATAATCACGCCGTTTTACGTCGTTTAATTGATATTGTAATTTTTTAAGTTTTCAGGAATTATCATTTAGTGGACATGATGGATCGAAGCATTTGTTAAAAATCAAAGTAATTATAGAGAAAATAATAAAATTGTTTTAGAAATATTATAGACTAATACATATAATCAAATAGTTACATTTTGAATAACGTTATTGAATCTGAGATTTAGAAAACCATTTGCTTTTCGCTGGAAGTAGATGAAACTTCTGATTATCATGTCATTCACAATTATCAATTATTGTTGTTCGATACGCGTTACGTCGTTACGTAGTAGGTAATATTTATGAGAGGTTTTTAGGTTTTAGAAACGTGAGTAAAAGCAATAAGGCAGAATATATTTTTGATGTTTTAAACAACTTTTTAAAATTTTTTGATATCAAAAATAAATTGGTAGGGCAAACTGGGGCAATCTTATGACGGCGTTGCTGTGATGTGTGGTGAATTGCATGGTCTCCAGGCAAGAGTTATAACTACATATTGCATCACAAGCTTTATTTACTCACTATTATGCGCATATAATGAATTTAGTTTTGCATGATACGTGTAAAACTATAAAGAATATCGTCTTTTCTTACCAGTTTAGCTCACCTAAACGGATTACTGCTTTAGAACAAATTTGTTTCGAAAAAAAGCGAACAGTTTGTCAGACGCGATGAAATTTTAAATCTCGGTTAGTTCTATCTAAGCAGATTATCTCTGGTAGTTTTAGTATCTGTAGCAGATTTTCGTGAACAGCTTTTGGAAGTTTTTGATTTCATTATCGAAGGCGACGATTTTGAAATTGGCGATACCTCGATCCGTGAAGCAATCGATTTGAGAACTTTCTTTTAAATTTAAATTCTTTAAAATATTTTTAAGACAGAGTTTGCCCAAGATATTCATCATTGTTCAAAATCAGTCAACTGACATTATTTATTCAGAAAATAGAATACGAAAGCTGGTGCAAAATCTCAGAGATTTTCGTAATGATAGTAGTTTCCAATATATACGCAGTGACATTTTGGGCTCGCTTGATATTTCCGAACCATTCCAAAACAGACAACAACATGATACATATCTCGAAAAACGAATATATCTTGAAATTTTGGATACCTACTAATATATGCAAATAGATACTCGTTTTTAGAATTTTGCAGATTTGCAAATTTTTGAACTTTTTGACGATTCAAAATTTAAAAGTTACCTTCGCCAAAGAATTTCCAAGATATTTATTATAACAAGTTAGGTACTTAAAAATTATGCCGATCCAAATATTTTCAGACAGTGGGATAAGTTACTGTACTAAGTACTGCGTACTGATAAGTACTGCAATTCATTGTAACAAACTGTTCATCAATTATCTTATCAGCACTACCACCAATTTCTGCCTCAAATAAACGGGATTTATCTTGTCTTAAAAGAATCAACACGTATGGTCGAAACACCATGAAACAAGAGAGAATACATCAAATAAAAAAAAACAACAAAATCTCCTATGATGATTTAAGCCTTTTAGTTTGATGGTATACCTATATGAGGAGACAAAAAACCTTGCCGACCCTGTCTCCAAGGCCACGAGCCGCCACTGCCTAGATATGCCGCAAGCTTGTGACTCCAAAATTATAGCTTCCACTAATTTTGCGAGTATCCACTTACAAATCAAACGTACAATTTAAGGTTAAAGAGTTTTATTGATACTAGGGGACCGAGATAACTTTCAACTTTCTATGTTAACATACAATTAAGTGCTTGTAATACACTACGAGATAAGACACTGCGAGTACTTGTGTCTTCTGAAACGAATATATTTGGACTGTGTTCTACGAGAGATGAGACGCTTCGGGTACTTGTGTCTCCTACGAGGATTATTTTTCGATTGTCTTTAGTTTAGGCTGTGTTTTTAAGTGGACTTAATCTTTTAAATAATATGTATGTATACTATATGTGGATAGGACTTAATCTTTTAAATAATATGTATGCATTGTTGTAGAATTGTTTTTTTTAAAGAAATTCAAAAAAATTAAATTTATATCAAAACCCATAAGACCATAGTTTTTCATCACCCTGTATATGACCAAAATTGTATAGAATTTAATTTTGCTATTAAACAAGTGTTTCGGAAAAATGAAAACGATTAGTGATAATGATTCGACGAAATGGACGGGACATTAACAAACAATTCGGTGATTAGAAAGTGGACAGAGCGTTGACGGGAACAATGACGTTTTTAAGATCTTTCCGGGAAGGTTTTTAATTTGGTAAACAAATTGTATTAGTTTTTAGATGTAAAAGTAGAAAGTAGAAAAGAATTAATTATGATGTTTCTTGAAATTTGACAAATTGGAAAAGTTATGTGGAATAATATTTGGTTTCTCAAGAAATAAATGGTTTGAGAGAGGTTGTTGTTTATTGGATGGAAAATATCGGGAGAAGGGATAATGAATGTTGGAGTCTGGATTTGAGAGAGAAATAAGGGGACTGTGTAATGAACATCGATAGAAGGCAGTCGAGTTTTTAGAAGTGTGTAATAAGTGTAGAGTGGTGTGATCACCCTTTGCGAGCAGAATCAAGTTGAAACCAAATTGTCGACCGGTTGAAGAGTTAATTTTCCTGGCACGAGGGAGATTCCATTGTTTTGTCTAGAACGAGTAGCTGATTATTATCCTTTTGTGCACAAGATATCGAGCAAGGAAAACTGAGTAATAGAATTCGAGCAAGTCCTGTGTGTTTTTCTTGAAAGCAGTTTTGACGAGAGGGATTTTTTTCGCAACATCCAGAGAGTACGTGTTGGGAGAATCAAGGACGGCGCAATCCAGAAGACGAGGGAGTGAAGAAACAAAAGGTTAGTCAAATCATTTGTCGGAATGGAGAAAAGTTGTTTATATTAAAAACATATGTGTTTATTTGTTTATTGAACATTTTTTTTACACAGTTAGTCATTTCAAATTTGAGAAATCAATTCAAAAGAAGAAAAGTAAAATTCATTCAATTTAGTATGAGTAAATAAGAAATTAATTAAATAATTTTTTTTTGTCAAAACAAGGAGATATCAGAGTTAGAGTTTAATTTATTAAGTTAGAGATTGTTGCAACAAAGTTAAATTTTAGTATTTTTTTAATCATATGTACACGTCTTATTTGATAAAAACAATAGATTACTTTTATATGATTTTGAGTGTTTTTAATTTCCCTGTTTCCACCCTGGAAGAAGTAAGCAACTAGAAATACTAGAAGCCACAGATCACAGGTATTGTATCAAATACAAAATTAGCCCTGAGAATAAAATTGATTGGAAGATTTAATTTGAATTTAGTTGTGTTTTTACATAGGCTGTAAATAAAATAATTGAATAATCAATTAAATTAAGAATTTGCTAATCAATCTAAATAAATAGCAAAAGTAGAGCATAACAGTATATATTTGGTGACTAATTTTGTGAGAATTTCGAACAACTATGGTTCTATGTCTTCCAGGTTTCTCTTTGGTAACATTTTTACCGATTCGTCCTTGCAGTTTTATGTTTTTTATTAGTAGGCACTTATGTTATCAATACTAATTATTTTTAGGCTAATTTTGAACCACGGAAGAGCGGTTTAGATCTATCAGATATTGATGCTGTGTGTTAAAAATGGCGTAGATTTTTCCAGACTACGGCTGCAAATTTATTGGGTTTATAGTTGATCGGTCAGGCCGCTTTGTCGTGTAATGAAAATGGATAAAAACGGGGGTAGAAAAAGGGGGTAACGCACGCGGAATGCAGGAGGAGACAGAGGCAGAGGCACTAATAAAGCCGCCTCGGTTTGACACCGTTTTATACACTCTATTTTGGATTTTTGTATTTGGAGTTGCGGAAGCGAAAAATTTCACCGAATTGGCTGGCAACGAACAAATATAACCTAGTTAGTTCGACGGTTAATGAATATTGGGATTTACAATCATCTAGATGGAATATATACAAGGACGCAGGTAGAGGGTCCGGACGGCACGAACTGTACGAAACATCAGTTTTTATTTTGTGAATTTGGTGACTAAAAAATATCAAAGTTGGTATATTCCCATCAATGAATGTTAAAAGAAAATTATGCCGTGGTGGCTGGTCAGAGGACCATCTCTTGCCTATCTCCCTTGCCTATACTAAGTTTACAATTAAGATGCAGTCGAAATAAACAAACCAACACACCAGCACACGTTAAATGCTACTAGGAGCACTTCCGAATCATAATTAACAATGTATATAATAGGTCTGGATCCCGCGTATGAAAAAAAAGTTGATTAATAGCAAGCTGAAAATTTGTTAGTAGCTTAAGGGTGTCTAGTCGGATAAACTTTGATATATGAAAACACTGGAACAGGGGCAGTTTTAATTGTGGAACAGGTTAAAAAATTGGAAAGGTCACACCACGAAAACGGCGCATTTATTTTGTCCGTAAACATAACGTATAAAATATTGGCTATGCATATTAAAAACAGATTAACAACGAAGGTTGATAAAAGCATAGGAGAATATCAAAGTGGGTTCAGAAAAGGCAGAAGTACTGTGGATCAGGTCTTCACACTACGAGAAATACAAGCTGAAAGTTACGAATATAATAAAGACACCATGGTTCTTTTCATTGACTTTAAACAGGCTTTCGATCGAGTGAAAAGAAGCGAGTTATTCACAGCATTGCAAGACATGGACGTTTCTCCAAAGCTTATTAGAATTATAAAATTAACTCTCCAAAGAACAATTAATAAAGTCAAGATAAACAATACTATAAAAGAAAGCTTTGAGGTCAAACAAGGAGTGCGGCAGGGTGATCCATTATCGTCTATAATGTTTAGCATATTACTAGAAAAGATTATACAGGAAGCAAACATTAATAGAACCGGTCTGATCTACCACAAAAAACATCAGTGCTTGGCATTCGCAGACGATTTGATAATCTTGGCTAGGAGCAAAATAGAACTTATAGAAACAGTCATGAAACTCGAGGAGAGGGCAGCAATCAAAGGATTGTATATAAATGAAGCAAAAACAAAGTATATGGAATGGACAAATAAGCAATTCGTTTGGGGGGCAATACATAACAATGACAACAGCGAAGGGAACACAGTATAAATTCGAAGAAGTTGACAGATTTGAGTACTTAGGAACTGTCTTCACAAGAGATCCTAACTGTGAAGAAGAAATACAAAAGAGAATTATGTCGGGCAACCGCGCTATATTTGCTCTTAATGGGTTGTTAAGAAGTAAAAATATATCACGAAGAGCAAAACTAAGAACTTACAAGACCGTAATATGGCCGATAGTAACGTATGCTTCTGAAACATGGGTCACAACAAAAAAACATCAAGAGTTGTTATTAGTTTGGGAGAGGAAAATACTGCGCAAAATCTTCGGTGGGAAAAACTTAAATGGACAATGGGTAAGAAGAACAAATAAGGAACTAACTGAGCTCTATCAAGATCCTAACATACTAGCAGTAATAAAGGCGCAAAGACTTAGATGGTTGGGCCATGTGCAGAGGATGATTCCATCTAGAATTCCCAGAATGGTACTATCTAATGCATTGGCAGGGAAAAGACGAAGAGGAATACCGAGGTCACGATGGAGTAATGGAGTTAGAGAAGATATGAGAAGAATTAACGTAAGGAACTGGGAAAGAAAAGCGACTGACAAAAGGGAGTGGAAAAGAATAGTACATCAAGCCATGGGCCTACTAGGCTCGTAGTGCTTACATATTATTATTATATGAAAACACTGGAACAGGGGCAGTTTTAATTGTGGAACAGGTTAAAAATTTGGAACGGTCACACCACGAAAACGACACATTTATTTTGTCCGACAGAACAGACTTAAATTCTCCGAACAGAGATTAAACTCTCATGCAAAAATCAGACTGCTATTTATCACCTGTCATAATTCCTGTCATTTGACATATTCTAAATGTTCCACTCATTAAAACGCCCATTTGGTAATAAATAGCAGTCTGATTTTTGCATGAGAGTTTAATCTCTGTTCGAAGAGTTTAGATCTGTTCTGTCGGACAAAATAAATGTGCCGTTTTCGTGGTCTGACCGTTCTAAATTTTTAACCTGTTCCACAATTAAAACTTCCCCTGTTACAGAGTTCCCATATATCAAAGTTTGTCCGACTAGACACCCTTAAGTTAAGCTATTAACAAATTTTCAGCTTGCTATTAATCAACTTTTTTTTCGTACGCGGGATCCAGACCTATAATATTGTAAATCCCAAATCATGATTTCCAAAGTTTATACATTGTAAATGATGATTCGGGAATGCTCCTAGTAGCATTTAACGTGTCTTGGTTTGTTTATTTCTACTGCATCTTGATTGTAAATTTAGTATAGGTTGTTCATTTAAAACAGTTGATCCGTTGTTTTCCTTCCTGGCATAAACCCAATCCTTATGTCCCCAAAGTTTGCTTTAGAGCTCTTCTAAATTTTCATTGTATGCGACATTAACTTTAACCTTGGATAGTTCTTATAGTCTTGAATGTACCATTCATCTTTATACAGTGATACCATCACACTCTCCCATGCAATACTATCTTTTCTTCCTCATTATATCATCATCATTTGCCACAACATATCAACCTCTTCCTTTCCTAGAACCTTCCAAACCCAAACAGGTATGCAATTATGGTTAGGGGTCGCCAACTTCTTGAAAATTTCAAGATCTTGTCTTGATCTTGTCTTGATTTCAAGACAAGATCAAGACAAGAAGTAATTTTAGATTTCAAGACAAGACAAGAAATTTTATATCAATACCAAGATTTTTTGTCAAAAAAACAAGAAATCTTGAAATATCTTGACTAATAATGAAAACTCTAAAACGTATTCATTTGTGAAAAAGATAACATTATTTTAACATAACATATTTTAATTTATAGAACACTTTTTTTGCTAAAACGATTTACAAAAATGTAAATTAAAAATAATAAATAATGCTACTTACCTAATCCTGTTGAAAATAAAATTGCAAACTAGAGTTTATTTCAAATAAAAAATTGAGCACATTTTTAAATCGGAATTGATAAGCCATGAATTAAGGCAGATAACACTTCTTATGGAGTCAACGCCTAGTAGATTTCTTGGCTTTGTTATTGTTAAAGCTGCTCTTGAAAATAGCATTTCCACAGGTACAGATGTTGCTGGCGTTCCGAGAAAATCCTTGGCCATTTTCGATAATGACGGGTAGATATTTTCGTGTCCTCTCCACCAATCAAATATATTCTCAGGCCAATATATATTCTGACCTAGGCTCATTCATGTATTTTTAAATTTTATACTTCCAAGATTGTAAGTTATCATTGTCAGCGTTCTTAAATAGGTAAGTAATATCTAAATCAAATTCGTTATCTTCTTTTTTCAGACTAAGTGATGGCTCTGATATTGGATTCTGTAGATCATTCTGGGATTTATTGAAATAGTAAGCTTTAAATATTTTTTCAAATTTTTGTACTGCCTCTGATTGTAGAAACTTTCTCCAAGATGAAGAGGAAAATGTCTCTACTTTATGCCGAGGATCCAAAATAAGAACTATAAAGAACTATAAATAAGAACTATAAGAACTATAAGAACTATATAGTATATCCAATTAGTTTTGTTATAGTGTTTCAGTATTTTATCTCTCGCAGCTTGAATGAAGTAAATTAATTATTCGTCAGTAGTGGCTTTTGTCTCTATCAATTTAATTATCAAGTTAATGAGCCCAATAGTTCCAGTTTGTCGAAAAGTAAGTTTACTCCAAATACCACCAATGGGAGTGTGCAATATTTTTCCCCTTCGAGCCTTCGAGTATTGAAGACAGTGTTTTAAGCTTCTCAGATACTGACAAAATTTACTGATCAGAACCCATTCTTTAGCACGTGTTAGCCGTGTTATCACGCAACGCAATAAAAAGGTCGCCGGGGAATCACCGGACCAAGTAATCAAGAAATTTCAAGATCTTGAAATTTCTTGAGTCAAGACAAGATATAAAATGTCAAGAAAACGTCAAGACAAGGTTTTTTTTTAAATCTCTTGATTTTTTCTCAAGACAAGACAAGAAGTTGTTGTCAAGACAAGAATTCTTATCTTGTCGACCCCTAATTATGGTTTCAACATCGAACCATTAGGTTCTACTGCCTTACCATTCTTCATCCTAAAACCTCAACAACCTCATTAGCTTCATTATTATATTCTGATGTTTTCTTCAAGTGCCATATCCGCGACGGAGGTCGGAGATATGTCCGAGATATTCCAATTTTCTGGTTTTGATTTTATTTAAGACTTCCATTTCTTTATTCATCTTCCTCAGAACCTCTTTGTTTGTGCCGTATTTTGTCTATGATATTTTCAAAATTCTTCTATACACCCACAACTCGAATGATTTCAGTTTTTTCATTGATGCCGCATTCAAGGTCCAAGCTTCCATTCCGTAAAACAAAGTCGAGAAAACGTAGCATCTAGCCAACCTTACTCTTAGCTCTAACTTCAGATCTCTTGTGCAGAGCACTTTTCTCATTTTGTTAAATTTCGCTCTAGCCTTTTCTATTCTAATTTTAATTTCCTGGAATTTAACATTTCTGGAAACATTCTTATTTAGAGTTTCGCGTCGTCTATATCTTCACTGGTGTTATTTATTTAGCAACTTTCTAAAGTACTCATGCCATCTTTTCTTTTTACTTCAACATCGGATCTCAACACTCTTCTATCCGCACTCTTAATCTGGGTCCTGGGTAACGTAAGTAAAGCCTTTTGATGATTTGTCCCTGGCTTAGGAATTATTTATAATCTTTTCATGGCCTCGGGTGTTTACAACTACTCAACTACTTTGCAGACGACCTTTCCTTAGCAGTAGCTACAGCGTGCTTCGCTCTTTACTACCTTGTATGTACCCTTATTTTCCTTTCTTTTAGACCTCTCTTACTTCTTTCTAGTCTATTTCTTTCCTTTACTCTTCTGTTGCGCTTCCTCGTTCCACCACCAAGTTTCTTTGTCCCTTGGAGGCCCTTTATTAGATGCTCTTTCTAACACTTCCTCTCCCGCTCGTACGAGGACTTTGCTGTTCGTTTTCCCCCAGACATTTACTGTACCTATCTTTTTCCTCAAACTCTTGCAGCACTCTACTCTGGAAGACTGTGGCTTATCCTTTACCTTCTACTTCTTTATTTTCTGGTGTCCCACTTGCTTTCCTTTTCAGTGTGCGATATTTAATAAATTATCCAAATTACGTTAAAACTGCTTCTCAAGGTTGAAAGAGATTTTCGTAAGGTACTCAACTAGTAAAACAAAGCAAAGAACAGATTAGAATAACGGAAATCACTGCACAAGCGAAGAATCACAGAGGTGTAGCTAATGATAATCATGAAATTCTTTCTTGTGGCCTCTATAAATAACTGTTTATTCTGGAATACGTATTTTTGAAGCACAAGTCATTATTGGAATCTTTTTAATAAAACTGATCATTTCATCTTTCCAATCACCTTTTTGTCCAATTCATTACCGAAACTTATAATCTGATTTGTAGTATTATTTATTTTTAAAATTTTAGGTCTTTTAGACTAAAATATAGATAAAGGATATGGACACATCTTGCGGTGATATGAAAAGTAAAACCAACCCTATGCCATTTATTATATAATCTGCGCTCCTAAAAGAGAACAATTTTGTTTTAATTATATTTTCGACCAATGCGTGCTACCGGTGATGACCAATGGTGCAGAAACATTATCGCTCACAAAGAAAAACGCACAAAAACTAAGAGTAGCGCAGAGAAGAATGGAGCGATCAATGATAGGGGCCACACTGCGAGACAGGATTAGAAACGAAGATCTACGAGCTAAGACCAACGTCATAAACGTCATTGAAAGAAGCTGTAATTTAAAATGGAAATGGGCTGGACACGTTGCCAGAATGAAGCACGGAAGATGGACTCGCAAACTAGTTGAATGGAGACCAAGAGCCGATAAACGTAGCAGAGGAAGACCACCAATACGATGGCAAGACCACTTACGAAAGACAACAAAAAACTGGATACAGAAAGCACAAGATAGAACACTTTGGAGAAAAACAGGGGAGGCCTATGTCCAGAAGTTGATCGAGAGAGGCTGATGATGATGATGATGATGATATTTTTTCACTTGTTTGATGCTCTTGATCTTTTTTTTCAAAAAAATCCATGCACGCACCTGAAGTAAATAACTGTTTGCATTAATCGAAATGAGTGATAAAACTCATTCAATTCACATTGCACTATTTCATATTAAATAAAGTATATGGCTGTTGTGTAGTGATGCAAAATCACAAAAACGCTTTTTTGCGTCGAATATTTTAATATACCGCCAATAAAGTCGAAATTTTCAAATGCCGCCATCGGATCGATAAATATCTGAACTGTAATTTAATAAGCATTTAGTGTCGACTATGAAAAACACGCGAATGCTTTTCCGATTTACGCATCTCTTTCAAAACTGACAAATATTGAAACTCTAAAAATGTATCGATGTACCTATAAGCATGTAAAAATACTAGATCCTTTGTAAATTGTATATTTAAAAGTCCCGAAATAAGGGTTACATTACATCACAGAACGTTTTAGGATTAAAATATCCATCATCAGTGTTTAAAAAGCCAATAATGTGCATGCCTGAGCCACCAAAATGTTTTGGGTAAAAACACTTTAAATGTTGAAAAGTCTAATAGATACTACATATTTTTAATAATATTTTGTGATTGTGATGTTGCAAATATTCCTGGATATTATCCAGGGCAACACTGGACTCTTCCCAGTAGGGAACTCTTCAACTCCAATATGTGAGGTTTCAATAGCATATGTATATTAATACTTTTTAACATTTAAAGGGTTTTTACCTAAAACATGTTGGTGGCTCAGGCATGCACATTGTTGGCTTTTTAAACGCTGATGATGGACATTTCAATCCTAAAACGTTCTGTAATGTACTGTAACCCTTATTTAGGGACCTTTAAACATACCTTTTAGAAAGGATCTAGTATTTTTGTGATTTACGCTATACAGCCAGTTACAGTATAACAGAGTTAACAAAAACCCTCACGGTCACTTGCACCGCAAAAACGAATCTGTCGTTTCTTCTCATGGTTGCAGATAACTCGGTATTACTATGTAGGAGTTTTATTTTCCCCGTGGAGTGTATGCATATTAGACCAGGAAGGTGACAACTTCGTTAATACTAATTGAATTATGCTCCTTCTTAAATATGCCCGGAACATTAATAAAAAAATAAAATATTTAAAAATTTCAAAAAATTTCGTTTTTATTTCTACTTTCCTTGCTTATAACTTTAAAACGATTCATTTTGGAACAAAGTCGTATAGAAATAAAACAAAGATAATTACATTTTCTATGAGATACGATTGGTTAAAAATGTCTAAATTTATCACCCTTGCTGCAAAATAGCAATAAATATAAAATAAGGGGGCAAAACAAGCCTGTCCTTATTCAATGTTTTCCATCACTTAGGCTACACCTGGAACCTTCCTAATTCGCTTAGAACATTTTTGTAATGTGCTAAAACTGTCTACCAAATTTCCTTAAAATTAACTTACTAAATTTTGCATAATAATTTTGCAATCTAAACTTTTTTTTTTAAATTTAAATTTTTTAAAATCTTGCACAACAAAAACTAGAACATACAAAGATTTGTCAATTTTTTTACATATTATAAAGAAGAACTCCACCTATCTAATGCACTTTACAGAATTGAAATCGGATTATTTAAGCAGCCTCAGCAATGTTTTAAAGTTATAAACAATTTTTTGGCTTATAAACAAATTAGTGCTGTGGCCAGGAGGGGATGCTACGGGCTCCTTTATTTAGATGGACATTTAGATGGTATTAGATAGGTCAAAACACCTCTTTATATGTAAAAAAATTAGCCAACTTCTAAATGGTCTACTTTTTGTTCAGAAAGATTTTAGAAAATTTTAACTTTTTTAAAAACATTTAGATTGCAAATTTATTATGCAAAATCTATTAGGTCGATTTTAATGAAATTTGGTAGACCGTTTAAGTAAGTTATAAAAATTTTCTAAGCGAATTGCTAAGGTTCTAAGTGCCACCAAAGGGGTTAAGAAACATTGAATAACAACAGGCGTATTTTGCCCCTTTATTTTGTATTTATTGCTATATTGCAGAAAAGGTAATACCTTAAGACATTTTTGACCAGTTGTATATCATACAAAATTTAATTATCTTTATTTTATTTTTCTACGACTTTGTTCCAAAACGAATCATTTTAAAGTGATAAGCAAAGAAAGAAGAAAAAAATCGATGTTTTTCGAAATTTTTAAATATTTTAATTTTTTTATTAATGTTCCGGGCATATTTGAGAAGGAGCATAAGTCAATTATTATTACTGGAGGTGTCACCTAACTTTATCTGCAAAAATCCGAATGCCACCTCTCACATCCAAAAATAGACGTTTTTTTACAGATTAGTCCTGGTCTATATGTCTCGGATTAATATACGTTTAAGCAAAACTTAAATTTATCATTTTCATCATTCTCATACTACTACTTGCATCGACAATCCTTTGTCAATCTTGTCGTGCTCGCGAAGAACTCGAACTTGCTGCCGTCGATTCTTAACATCTTGCCTCCATCTTCTGGCACTTAGAATCTAAAGGTTTTCTACCACATCATTAATCTATCTTCTACGTGTTCGTTCTCTACTGCTCCTACCCTCTGGGTTTGAAAATGTCAATCTCTTGTACGACCCCAAAAAAATGTTCTAAGTATTTTTCTCTCAAAGACATCGAATAGTATCTCGTCGTTTTGAGCTAAAATCCATGTTTCAGCCTCGTATATCCAAACCGGTCTTATTAAGGTCTTGTAAAGGTTAAAGTTTTTACTTTGTCGCTTTTCGTGTTTGTTGTATTTATTAGCGATTCAAGATATATGTGCACTAAGATTTTTTGCACTCTTGTCTTTATTTTTCCTGTTCTTCACACCCTACCTGTGGGGCGTAGGCACATTATGATGTTCCGGTGCCATTGCCTGCATTCAGTTGGAAACTCATTATCCTATCACTTCTTTTATTTACCCTTAAAAGATGTTCTTTCCGCTAGTTGTTCAAAATATTCTATTTACTCCATTTCTTACATGATCGTTCGATCTACTGTATACAATGCTCTTCATTTAAATAACTTTTGAACCACTGATTTTTAAAAAAACGCAAAACACGTCAAATGATACTTGAAGGGAAAACATTATGCCACATTTAAGCTTGACGGGAAAGGCACCCTCTCACCCCACGTATCAACGCTTATTTTTTTTTATTACTACCCCCTTTTTCTATTTTAGATTTGGATTCTCCTCTTTGTACTGATTTCAAAAATGTATAACACTTGAAGCTTAAAGTGATTAGTTTATGAGAAAAATAAATACAAGAGCAAGAAAACTGGATTGAAAGAATTATTTCTTTAACAATTTTATTACATACAAACATTTAGAATTTATTACATATAAACATTTCACTAAATACCAAAAATTTTAACAATAATTATTCAAAATGATTTTTGAAAGCTAGAAAAATTATTATTGTTAACATTTTTGGTAGTGAAATGTTCACTCTAAATGTTATAAAATTGTTAAAAAAATCATTTTTATTCAATCCAGTTTTCTTGAATTTGTATTTATTTTTCTCATAAACTAATCACGTGTTATCAAGTGCATCAAGTGTTATACATTTTTGAAATCAGTACAAAGAGTAGAATCCAAATATGAAATAAAAAAGGGGGTAGTAATTAAAAAAAATAAGGGATTGATACGGAGGTGAGAGGGTGCCTTTCCCATCAAGCTTAAATATGGCATAATGTCTCACCCTTCGATTATTATCTGACGTGTTTTTACGTTTTTTCTAAAAATCAGTGGTCCAGAAGTTATTTAAGGTGGATAGTTTTATCTGAAGAGCACTGCATTATTAACTTGCATCCATCTCCCAGATCTCTCGACTTATTACTTTTCCAACGAATTTCATGCCCCGAAAGTACAATTATTGCCTCCATATTAAATTCTTCTCCTCCGTATTAAATTGGTGAGCTCTTCCTTTACTTCCGACGTTAAGTGTTGCAATCCTCAGGACTAACTTCTTTAGCCCCGTCCGTCCTCCAAGGTGTAAAGAGACAACAGATGATGTACACGTAGACAATTAAACGTTAAGATAAACATTTGTGAGGTGATGATGACTTAATGATATTTGAATTAATTGAATATACCTACAAGTAATAGCAAATTCATCTGAATATGTATTTATAAACAGAGTTAGTTCTACACTTGTTAGATTTAAAAGAAAAGGCCATTTCAAGAGTTATAGAGTTGTTGAAATGGGACAGACAGACGGACAGACAGACAGGCATGAAACGGGAAGTATATATTTGTGCTTGTCTTGCTAAGACGCGTCGAATAATATATCGGTTGTACTATTTCAGCGACTTTGAAACCGTACTTCCAGTTGCAACTCTAAAACCGGAAGTCCGAGGTCAAATTTCTCACATTTAATACCACCCGTGAGTTATAAGCTTTCATTCGATATCTCGTTTGTCATTCTATCTGGTCTAATGTCAGTGGATTTGTATTTACAAAGCTTTCTGGGACAGACAGACATGTCTATCTTTTTCAAAATGGATGAAAACAATAATCTGCTATGCAAACGAAGCAATACTAATCTCTCAAACTGAAGATGATTAAAAAGATTTAAATTGGCAATACAATTTATTATTATAAACTCTACACCTATGAGCAGATACGACTCAGGAACGTCTATCTAACACCGATGTATTACTGACCCTCACTAAATACCAAATAAAGTTTAGTGAGAATAAAATATTATATAATTCTTTGATACACATTTATCTTAGTTTGGATATTTTGGACTTACCTATATTTGTTCTGGTCTAAGAAAAAGCTCAAAGACCAACTCTATACATACCTTCTTGGCCTAATAATTAACCACTGCATAACCCTTAGTTGTTAAATCCTTAGACAAAACATTACCGAATGGCGAACATATCTGTTTTCGCATGCAATGCAGGAACCAGCGGGGGTGTTGTTGCATTATCAAGGACGTCAGAGGATATTAGAGGGTGCGATATGATTGAGGGGGTGCACGCGACCCTTCAGAGCTGCATGAACGGATCTTAAATGAATTTCAAGGAGGAATTAGGATCAAATAAAAATACTTTGGGGATATTAAAATGTACAGAATATGAAAGTACATTATAAAAATCATAAAGGGAATTCATGAACATATGAATAAAAAATATACGTATGCATATAAATCACGACTTTCAGATATAATTGTTGATATTGGTAAAAGAACAAGATTGTCAATAAATCCATAGTTCAGACAGGAAGTGAAATGAATAATATACAGTAATACCTCGACTTACGCGAACCCAGAGTTACGTGATTTTCAAATCTTCCCAATTAGTCATTTGAGCGCCACACAATCACTCGATTATCGATGAAATAGAATTACCGCCCACATATTATTGCTCATTCAATGTAGATATTTGGAACATTTCGCACGAAATCAGCACATCACTAGAATTTATTTTGTCATATTATGCGAGGTCCACACTCTCAACGAAGTTACTTGGCCAAAGTTGACCGAAGTCCGAAGTGCCTCTCTACACACTCATTCTACTTCGCGAGGAACACATTCAAGCGATGCGATACCGACAAAGATCCCTTTGACTCGGACGCGCCAGACCGACAGAGAATGGAAGTAGAACGAAGTGAGGCAAAGTTGCACAAGGTGGCCGTCTACACTTTCGTACTTGTTGAACTTCGATCGACTTCGGCGAGAGTGTAGACGGCGTTTTAGGTATTTCTTATCTACAGTTTGGTCTGCGAGTTGAAGTTTGTTATTTTTATGAAATTAGTAATGCGATTAAAGAAGTTGTTTCTAGTGATGACGTTGAAGAACTGTTGAATTCCCACAATCGGGAGCTAACTATTGATGACCTCATAGAAATGCATGGGGAAGAACAAGACATTGAAGAGCTTAATTGTTATTAACTCAAATATTATTATTTGAGTTATTTTCAA